>NC_052632.1:28097760-28397825 GCF_016161935.1 Mauremys reevesii | reverse complement strand
ATGGTTATAAGCACATCAGTAGAAGTTGTTATAACTATATGAGCCACATATTGACTTGTTGGACTCTATAACAATAAAGTAACCAAGCATTACAACATCTTGGTCACTTATTAACCCTTTATAAACTGAATCTTAATATGAAGTATGATTTTTTTTGTTCAATATGTATTTACATTTGTTTCTTTCCCAGTTAAAAATGGATGAACTGGTGTAACATGATACATAGGATACTAACAGAGGTTCTCCAAAGAAAATGTAAAGTACTAGATCCCCACTCTTATGTCCACATTCTTAGCACAGGGCTTTGACAAAGTTTCTACTTGCTCAAAATCCTGGGCCATTAAACCATCTCACCAGTGAGTGGTGTCTGCCTGCCAAATGACTTTTTCCGTGCACTAGTGGGTAGGAGTATTTTAAAAGCTCAGATTTTTGAGGAAATGTGAGATTAGTCAGTCACACATTTGGAGATGGGTCTCTAGTGTCACATGCCTTCTGAAAATCAGAATTACTGGTAAATTATTTTCTCAACATTTTTAATCTTGTTCTCCTCTGTAGTTCTTATTGCTGCATTCTAAAAATATCATTCACTGTCTCTAACAAGGAGTCTTAACGCTCTCAATTTAAAAATAGTGATTTGAACTGGAAAAAACATTAATGAATACAATTTAAGTGGGCTTACTGAATTCTACATTTATTTGTACAGGAGCAAGAACTTTTCTTCTTTCATGATCTTAGTCCAGGAAGCTGTTTTTTCCTCCCCAAAGGTGCCTTTCTTTATAACACACTCATGGATTTTATACGAGTAAGTGGGCATGTCTTAAAATTTCTAATCAACATAATTAAACATCTTTCCTTTCTCTTGAAGATGTGTTGCTTTTTTCAGACTGGCCTTAGCTCAGATGACACATTTTTGAGGTCCCTTCCAGCCCTACATTTCTATGATTCTTATTGATGCAACTATTGCATTAAGGCACTCCCCCACAAAAAAATATGTGCTCTGTATATATATTTGTGTACAGATATACTGAAACTTTAGTGAGGTTGTATGGGATAACTTCAGGAAGAATTTGACCTTAATTTTTTTGCTAATTATTAAACCACAGTGCATTTATAACTTGATCTCAGTCATCTAACCCTTACACATGTGATTCCCATTGACTCCAGTAAAGATCTATTGTAAGTAAGGATTGCAGGATCAGGCTTTTACTCTACATAAAACACACACTCTGTAACTTTTTTTTGCTGCATCACCTTTTGGATTTATTTTCTAGGAGGAATATCACAGGCGTAATTTTACTGAAGTAGTATCACCTAACATCTACAACAGTAAACTCTGGGAAGCATCAGGTCACTGGCAGCACTACAGTGAAAACATGTTCTCATTTGATGTTGAGAAGGAAACATATGCCCTTAAGCCCATGAACTGTCCAGGACATTGGTTTGTATTATCTTTCCTGTTTTCCTATTTGTGAAGGTAATGTTTTGAGGCTCAGGGAAATTATATTAACTTCAGTGCATTACTATATTATAGTAAAACCTATACAGTAGACAACCCTTATAGGGCAATCAGCTGTCCTCAGCGCCTGTCCCAAGGCATCTTTAGAGAGCGTGAGTACAGTTCTGCTCCTGTTTATTAAATACATGTTTAGGGGGAAAAAAGATATAATTTGCAAATATCTTGGGTTTTTTTGCAGTTTGTTTAAAATTTACATTGGATAGGGATGGGATGAACTCATGGCTAGAGAGTAGGACAGGGTGCTGGAAACCACTGAGTTTTTAACTTTGGCTCCAACAGGGACTTGGCTCTGTGGTCTTTGTCAAGTCACTTTTCTGTGGCTCATTTTCACCATCTGTATAATGGTTGCTATACTTGCCTACCTTTCAGGGGTGTGGAGAGAATTAGTGGTAGATTCTTGAAAAGTGTTATGTAACTGATAACCTATTTATCTTGGTTTTTTCTTTGACTGGCCTAAGCTGATTTAGTTCAAAATGAATCTTTTATCTTGGGCCTTGTGGAAGATATTAGCATGTAAAAGAAGCTAAAGACTGTTGGGTATAAGTTTTTCCTGCCTAAATATACTTTGTCTCTTCTAGCTTGATGTTCGCTCATCGCCCGCGCTCATGGAGGGAAATGCCTATTAGACTTGCAGACTTTGGGGTTCTTCATAGAAATGAACTCTCGGGGACTTTGAGTGGTTTGACTCGAGTCAGGCGTTTCCAACAGGATGATGCACACATCTTTTGCACAATGGAACAGGTGAAGAACTTTTCAGCCTTTATCTTCTCTTGGCATGTTATTGTGTAGCTTAAGTGCATCATTTGTTGCTTTTATTTCATCCCTGTTGCTAGGTTCATTCATTCATTCATGCCCGTCACCCCAACCGGGGTATGGGCCGCCAACCACAGATCTCCAGAGTCTTCTATCCTGGGCCATTCGCTCTAGCTGGTTCCAGGTATAGCCCATTTTTTTGCTATCAACCTGAAGGTCGTGTCGCCAGGTATTTCTTGGGCGGCCTCTTTTCCGCTTGCCTTGGGGGTTCCACCGCAGTGCCTGTCTGGTGATGTTGGTTGGCTGCTTGCATAGTGTATGTCCTATCCAGCCCCACCTTCTCCTTCTAATTTCTTCCTCTGCTGGGAGTTGACGGGTCCTCTCCAAGAGGTGGATGTTACTGATGGTGTCTGGCCAGCGGATCTGGAGAATCCTTCTGAGGCAGCTATTAATGAAGGTCTGGATCTTCCTGGTGGTTGTTTTGGTTGTCCTCCAGGTTTCAGCTCCATACAGTAGGACTGATTTCACGTTGGAGTTGAACAGTCGAATCTTTATTGCCAAAGACAGCTCTCTGGAGCTCCAGATGTTCTTGAGCTGTAAGAAGGCTGCTCTTGCCTTACCAATCCTTACTTTGATGTCTGCGTATGTGCCACCCTGCTGGTCGATGATGCTACCTAGGTAGGTGAAGGACTGTACTTCTTCCAGGGGGCGTCCATTCAGTGTGACTGGGTCGTTGCTGATGGAATTGATCCTAAGGATCTTGGTCTTGTCCTTGTGGATGTTGAGGCCAACCTGTGATGACGTGGCTGCCACTACGTTGGTCTTCTCTTGCATCTGCTGTTTACTGTGTGAAAGGAGTGCAAGGTCGCCGGCAAAGTCCAGGTCATCAAGCTGGGTCCACAACGCCCACTGGATTCCGTTCCTACGCCGTAAGTGGATGTCTTCATAATCCAATCGATGACGAGAAGAAAGAGAAGTGGTGACAACAAGCATCCTTGTCTGACTCCGGTTCGCACCTGGAAGCTGTTTGTGAGCTGCCCTCCATGGATCACTCTACAGTGTATGCCGTCGTATGAGTTCTTGATCAGGTTGACCACCTTTGCTGGGATGCCATAGTGCCGAAGGAGCTTCCAGAGGGTCTCTTGATCCACGCTATCGAACGCTTTCTCATAGTCAACAAAGTTGATGTACAACGAGGAGTTCCACTCCATAGACTGCTCGACTATGATGCGGAGCGTTGCTATCTGGTCCGTGCATGATCTGTTCTGCCGGAAACCTGCCTGTTCATCTCGTAGCTGTGGATCGACGGCATCCTTCATTCTCTCTAAGAGGACTCGGGTGAAGACCTTCCCTGGCACCGACAGGAGTGTGATTCCTCTATAGTTGGCACAGTTGCTGAGGTCTCCTTTCTTGGGGATTTTGATGAGATATCCCTCTTTCCAGTCAGCCGGAATCACTTCTTCTTCCCATATCTTCTCAAAGAGGGGGTACAGCATTTCCACTGAGGCATCCAGGTCTGCTTTCAGGGCCTCTGCTGGGATGTCGTCAGGTCCAGCCGCCTTACTGTTCTTCATCATGGTGATGGCTTTTCTGATCTCGGCTCTGCTTGGTTTATCGCAGTTGATTGGGAGGTCCTCGTTGGCTGGGTCGATGTCTGGTGGATTTGGTGGTGCTGGTCTGTTCAGGAGTTCCTCAAAGTGCTCCGCCCATCTGTTCATCTGTTGTTCTATTCCTGTTATAGACTTTCCCTGCTTGTCTTTAACGGGACGTTCTGGCTTGCTGAACTTTCCAGACAGTCGCTTGGTAGTATCGTACAGCTGTTTCATGTTACCGCTGTATGCTGCCTGCTCTGCTTCTGCAGCCAGTCCATCCACATAATCTCTCTTATCCTTCCTAATATTCCTCTTCACTGCTCTGTGGGCTTCAGCATACTCTTCTTGAGCTTTGGCCTTTGCTGCTCTAGTCCTGCTGTTGTTGACTGCTGCCTCCTTCTTCTTTCTGTCTTCTATCTTAGTCAAGGACTCTGCTGTGATCCACTCTTTCTGCTGGTGTTTCTTAATTCCAAGCACTTCCTGGCATGCTGACCTAAGCGTGTCTCTCACTTTCTGCCATCTGTTGAGTACACTGTCTTCCTCTTCCTCAGACCGATCCTGTAGTACTGAAAACTTATTCTTCAGCGTCAATCCAAAATCTTCCTTGGTCTTATGGTCCTTCAGAAGGTTGACGTTGTACTTCGCTCTTCTGTCTGACGCGTCTATCCAGTTCTTCTTCAGCTTCAGCTTCAATCTGGCCACCACTAAGTGATGGTCGGACGCCACGTCTGCTCCTCTTCTAACTCTAACGTCCTGCAAGGATCTTCTGAACTTCTTGCTAATGCAGACATGGTCGATCTGGTTTTCTGTCATGCCTGCTGGCGATACCCAGGTACTCTTGTGGATCCGCTTGTGAGGAAAGATGCTGCCTCCTATGACCAGGTTGTTAAGTGCACACAGATCCACAAATCTCTCTCCATTCTCACTCATCTCTCCCAGAGCGTGGGTCCCCATGACTTGTTCGTATCCTGTGTTATCAGGTCCAATTTTGGCATTAAAGTCTCCCATAAGGATGGTAATGTCTTTGTCTGGGAGAGTCTCTAATATTTTCTGGAGTCTGTTGTAAAAGTAGTCTTTGTCCTCCTCTTCACTGTCATTGGTTGGAGCGTAGCACTGAACAACATTCATCTTAATCCTCTTCATTTTAGTTCTGAAGGATGCTGTGATGATCCTGGGACCATGTGCCTCCCAACCAATCAGTGCTCTCTGTGCCTGTTTGGACATCATGAAGCCTACTCCCTGTGTGTGGGGTGCGTTGCTCTCTTCATGTCCTGAATACAGCAACAGCTCTCCTGTCAACAGTCGTCTCTGTCCAGCTTGCGTCCATCTTGTCTCGCTAATGCCTAGTAGGGTCAGGTTGTTGCTCCTCATCTCTGCTGCAACCTGCGCCGTCTTTCCTGACTCGTACATGGTCCTCACGTTCCATGTGCCGATGGTAATCCTCCTGGTTGTAAGAAGGGTGATCGGCTTAGTGGCTTCCTCGCGGCTTTCACCACCCAGCGTCATGCGTCTTCGAGTTGAAGACCCTTCTTTTTCCAGGCTAAAAGTCTCTGTTAACTCTATTGTTGGCGTTTCTGTAGCAAGCTGATTTTTACGGGGTGGAGTTGCTAGCCCCACGCCCAACCCTCCTCCTTTACCCTGACTTGGGACAGGCAGATGGCCCCTAGTTTGTTGCTAGGTTGCATCCTTCTAATTCATCTAGGATTCAGTATGTCTTAGATTTCTATATAATTGCTTAAGTCAGTATCCTATCATGCTTAGTGTCTAACATCAGAAATTGCCAACAGCATAATACCCTGATGTTTTATTAAGCTTTCCTTTTAGGGCATAAATGTTTATTTGCAAAGGAGAACAATAGGTATTTGAGATGTTACTGACTGGGGGTTATTGAGTAGGCCGACCTGGAGTTGTATATCTACAGGAAAAAATCCTATACAGGATCTTACTTTTATGTATCTTGACACAAGGATGTTGAAGCAATAATGACAGAGTCCCAAGAGATCAAATAACCAGGAAAAAAGTAATATATCATGAAAAGTGGTATACCAGTTAAAAAGGTGGTATATCATGGCGATGTTCTCCACTTAACTATGCTGAGTAGTATTTTATTCCATGAGTGATCCCAAAGATTTCAGTGGGGAGTAAATTTAATACTGTGTGAGAGAGAGTGGTAGAACCTGGCCTCAAAATCCCAGGCCTACAAAACATGCTTCTGATTCAGAAAAAATAAAGCAAGCCTGATTACAGTGATAAAACAATAGTAATGATCAAACAGTTCTCTGTGACAGCATTTTGATGTTCTGTTTGTCAGTTGATTTGTGTTGCTTAAATTTCAGATTGAGGAAGAAATGAAAGGCTGTCTGAACTTTTTGAAGTCAGTTTATGCAGTGTTTGGTTTTACCTTTCAATTGCATCTTTCTACAAGACCTGAAAACTTCCTAGGAGAAGTAGAGATCTGGGACCACGCAGAAAAGGTAACGCAGGAAGGTACTTAATACTTCCATTCACAGAAATTTAATGCATTTTAATATGGCTAAATGTAAATGTATCTATCTCAGAACAAAGAATGTAGGCCATACTTACAGGATATGGGACTCTTTCCTAGGAAGCAGTGAATCTGAAAAAGACTTGGAGGTCATGGTGGATAATCAGCTGAACATGCACTCCCAAAAGAGTTAATGTCATCCTGGGATGCATAAACAGAAGAATCTTGAGTAGGAGTAGAGAGGTTGTTTTGCCTCTATCTTTAGCACTGGTGTGACTACTGCTGGGATACTGTGTCCCGTGTGGTACCCACACTTTAAGGAAGATAATGAAAAATTGGAGCATGTTCAGAGAAGAGCCATAAGAACATTTAAAGCATGTTTTCTAATCCTTTAGAGCAGTGGTGGGCAATCTGCGGCCTGTGGGCCGAAGGTTGCCCATCACTGATTTAGAGACTCAAGGAGCTCAATTTGTTTAGTTTGAAGAGGAGGTTAAGGAGTGACTTGGTTACAGTCTTCAAGTATCTACATGGGGAAAACGTTAAATAACGTGTTCTTCAGTCTAGGAGAGAAAGGCATAATACGATCCAATGGCTGGAAGTTGAAGCTAGATAAATTCAGGCTGGAAATAAGGCATAATATTTTTTAAAGTAAGTAATTAACCATTGGAAGAATTTATAAAGGGTCATGGTGGATTTTCCACAGCCAATTTTGAAACCAAGATTGGATGTTTTTCTAAAATATATGCTCTAAGAATTATTTCAAGGCAAGTTCTGTGGCTTATATTATACAGGAGGTCAGACTAGATGACCACAATAGTCCTGTCTGGCCCTGCAATCTGTGAAACATGCAACTGTCTAATGTCCAGTCTTGCAAACCTTCAGTCATGCTGAAGTGAGTGAGATTACTTACATGAATAGGTGGGTTGGTTTTTTTTGGTAGGACTGGGCTCTAAAATCTGTACGTGATAGATGTGAAGCACTGACAAAATAAATCTCCTGATTCATATAGTTTCTTGTACATACCCATAGCTTGAACTGACTTTCTAACAGAAATTTCTTTTTGTTGCTCTCCACTCACTCTATATATCCAAAAGCCAACATTTAAAGTAATTGCCGTATATACTCGTTCATAAGCCAAATTTTTTTAGTAAAAAAGGGAAGCACCAGAGACGTGGGTCGGCTTATGAACGGGTATAGAGAGGGAGAGGTGGGACACAGCCCCACCTCCAACAGAGGGAGCAAGGAGAGGCAGCAGAGCCAGAAGGGAAGAGGCAGGGCCAGAATCTCTCTGCTTCTGGCCATGCTGCTCTCCCCGCAACCTCCAAAGCAGCTGCAGCTGCAGCTCCGGGGCAGGCAGGCTGCAGCCATGCCGCTCAGCCCCACCCGCCCCGACCAGGCTGTGGCCGCGCGCCCAGGCGCTGGCGCACGCTGCAGCCACGCCGCCCAGCCTGCTGAAATATGCTGCGGCCATGCCGCCCGGTCTGGCCTGCCAGAGCAGGCTGCAGCCACGCTGCCCAGCCTGCCAGAGCAGCTCCAGCCAGGCCAGAGCCATTCTCCCCTGGCCCTCCCCAGATAAGGTGGGAAAGGATGGGATGGGGAGAGTGTGGGGGTCCCGGGCTGGGGTTGGGTCATGTGGGGGGTGGTCACATGGGTTACTCCCGTGACCCCCAGCTTCTCCCCCCGCCAAAAAAAATTTCCCCACCAGTTGCTGTCCCGGTCCGTCAGGATAAGCAGCTGGTGCACCGGGACACTTTGTTTACTTAGGTTTACCTCCGTGCCTGCGGACGCTCGAGGTAAACAAACCATCTCGGCTCACCAGTGGCTTATCCAGGTGGCCCGGGAGCCAAAGTTTGCTGACCCCTGAATTATAGGGTTGTCTTATGAACGGGTTATAAAAAAAATTCCATTTTTACTTATCCATCTTGGGGGAGGGTCAGCTTATAAACAAACCGGCTTACGATCAAGGATATACGGTATGTTTTTTCAGCTGTATTAGTTCAAAACTCTTTATATTGCTAAGATATTTGAGTCAGTCCTATCCATTTTCTTACTTTGTATGACTTAATCTTTGAAGTACAGTTCTTTCCCTCACCTTACCCTTCATGGGCAGCTTTGGTAGGACTTTGTTAAAGAAATACAATTTAAAAAAAAAACTGTAACGTTTAAACTTCTTCTTTTTGATTTTTATAATTAGCAATTACAAAACAGTTTGAATGACTTTGGAGAGCCATGGAAGTTGAATCCAGGAGATGGAGCATTTTATGGTCCTAAGGTTAGTAAATCGGTGCAGTTCTGCAATGAAGCTCTAATGCAGCTTTGTGGGTGCATAATAGAGTAACCAAAAAACCCGTATATAGTAACTAAGGCATTTCCTTTGCAGATTGATATTAAAATCAAAGATGCTATTGGCAGGTACCATCAGTGTGCTACCATCCAACTTGACTTCCAGCTACCAATCAGATTTAATCTTACTTATGTTGGGTAAGTGCTTGAATTCTTAATCTGTCAACTATATGACAGATAATTTTTTTACTTTCACTGTTTGTAGCTCCCATTTAAAAATGAGTTAACCAAAAGTAGTTTAATTATTTACTGGCCTTTGGACAAGCTGCTGACCTACCAATAAATGCCTAGGTGCATTAGTGGGGCAAGAGATCCCCAGCAGTGGAAATAAGTACTTGGACTGGGCTCTGAGCGGAGGATTTTCCCCCTAATTTATTAGTGTGTTCAACTGCTCAGTTTCATTGTAAATGTAAATGAGCAGAAAAAATTGATAACTTGTCTGTCTGGTCTGCTCTTCCTGAAGAGAACTGAGTGCATCTGACCTTGGGTAGCCTTTGAGGAAACTTATTTGAGACAGACACACTAATCAATCACTATTGTCCGATGCCTCCACTGAACACATTAAGTTTACACTTTAAACTATCAGCACCTTGCAGGATTGTGTTCTTGACACAGTCACAATTTTAAAGTAAAGATCAGATCAGCTGGGTTATCCTTGATGGAGGTGCATAAATCATACATGAACAGTTCTTTTGGAGAAGGGAAATACCATTTCTGGTTTCCAACTTGAGAGAAGAACACTTTCTTGTACAAATTTGTGATAGTCATGTTGTCCTTAGACAAGTACTTCCATTAGTTTTCTGTTTTTCTGGTTTGCCACATTTGATTGTAATTTCTCTCCCCTGACTTTTTTTAATAAAAAAGCAGGATCTTTGTTTTGGATTTGATCTGCTCTTGCTACTTATTTGTCATCTGAAGTCCCAATTGTTTATTTTTCACAGCATGATAATCATCACAGAAACCAAAAGATTGAAGTTTCAGATGGGAAATAAGCAGTAGGAACAGGGGAGATCCTAATGAAGATAATATTTTAATGTAAATGTCAGTAAAATGAGTGGAAAGAAGTATATCATAGATGAAGATATATAGATGTGGACCTGAGTCATAGAGTTGGAATCTGAATCCAAGTTCACAGTGGTTTACAAAACCAGGGTTTTCTTTTGTGCCCACTTCTCATTATACGTAGGCAGGATTATTTCAAACTGCTTTAGCCATCAATGATTTCCTGAATGTCAGTATGTCACAATAAATTTGGAATTAAAGCTGTTGGATTTCATGCCATTAATAACTTGCTAATATTTAATATTTTATTTATATAAAAAGCAAAATAGAAGATGGAAAAATGACAGTAAGCTTATATGTGCGCTGATTAAGGTAAATGTCTTAATCTTCTTTCTTTCTGTTTTTCTTTCTTTGCAGTAAGGATAGTGATGATAAGAAAAGGCCAGTGATCATTCATAGAGCTATTTTGGGCTCAGTGGAGAGAATGATAGCTATTCTAGCAGAAAATTATGGAGGAAAATGGTATGTGACACATGTACAGTACTAAGAAACAATTAGGCACATAGCTAGAAAATACAGAAACTTCCTAATAGCTAACACATCATAATGCAAAATAATTCACCAAGACTCTTAGCAAAAGTAGCACAGGCAAAACAACCAAAAGGTGGAATGTCTCATTAAGACCTGAGTGCCATAAAATCATTAAAATACTGGTTCATATTTAAAATATTAAGATTACTGTATACAATAGACAAACTCAAACAACATAATTGTAGACTAAAATAAAAGATTAGAAATTCAGTTTTACAAGATTATAATAAAACTAGTACAGTAAGACCATATTATTAATATGGCAGTTTAAATGTTCGCAGAATACATTTTATTCACCCTTCATTATTTAGCTTGCAGATTCATTTTTTATACTTATATGGCTGTTGTACATATATAGATCCATAAATTAGAGAGTCTTAACATATATAAATAGTGAAAGCTGCTCCCTTATTCATGATTAATATCTGAAAGATAACTTCTTCATGAATTGATGATAAAGAAGTACCATTGAATGGAGGGGGGGCAGAAAGGGAACAGATCTCACTCATGAACACACAGTCCACCTATTATTTTAAAAGTATAAAATAAAGGAAAATGGATCATGTGTGAAAAATTAAAATGCAGTCTAGTTATGAAACCAACTTGGAAAGGAACAAGAGATCAAAGTTGTGTGTATATATCTTCATGCCCTGTGGGTTTGTATCCTGAGCTCATTCAAGGGATTCCAGACTTTTATCTAAGCTAGTTGGGTACTGAAGTCACAAGCAAGAGTGCAAAACCCAAGGGTGGTGGTGGCACTAGAATATTTCCTTCAGAGAACAATACCTACAAGTGATTTCCCTTTACACCCTAATATGAATTGACTCCAAAGCAACCTGAAAATGTTGATTATTATACGGTAACGTTTTCTCTTTTTTTAACAACATTAACACGAAAGTAAATTTAAACTTAAACTAGTAACCTCTTTCCATATTTTTTTCTATTGTTCTAAGGAACAGCGGTGCATATAATATTCTGCGGTGTCTAAAGTTCATCCACTATTTGGAGACAATTAGCCACAACAGAGGTGGATTGAATTCATGACATTTATTTTAGTTTTAACAGTAAATTTCAGGGCTTCTGTTTATTTAACCCAGCTCCAAAATTATTCATTAATATATTACGTTCTAGGTCAGGGTTCTCAACCTTTTTCTTTCTGAGGCCCCACCAACGTGCTATAAAACCGCCGTGGCCCAGCTTTGCCTCAACAACTGTTTTTCTGCATATGTAAGCCAGGGCTGGCCTTACGGGGTAGCAATCAGGGCAATTGCTCAGGCTTTGGCTTCAGCCCCAGGAAGTGGGGCTTGGGGCCCTAGGCTTCAGTCCCATGCGGTGGGGCTTTGGCTTTCCGCACTGGGCCCCAGCAAGTCTGACTCTGGCCCTGCTTGGCAGCCCCCCAGGGGCCTCAGGAACTGCTGTTCTAGGTGAATTGAGCAGGATAAAGATCATGCCTTAGCCTAGATGTCTAATTAAATTTTAAAATTAAATATTTTTGAAAATTATTCAGCTACTCTTAGGGCATATAAACATTGGTATGAATGGAAGGTGTGGGTTTTGTGTATGTGTATATACAACATATTTTTTTATATAATTTTTATTTTGTTACATTTGCCAGGCCTTTCTGGCTCTCTCCTCGCCAGGTCATGGTTGTCCCTGTGGGGCCTACTTGTGAAAAATATGCTCAGCAGGTAAGAGTAGACTTCCTTTAAAAACTAGAAATAAATTTTTATTTTATCTATTAGATAACCTATAATTCCATCCTAGAACAGAAACATGTAACTCTTAGGAAATATAGACATGCTTGACTGAGATGAAAGCATTATTGTTGTAGTCTTTATTACTTTCTAAAATTGTCATGAATCATGGGGACATGTAATTCCTAAACAAAATAAAAAAAAATCATTCTTTTGGGCTTTCTTGCTGCTTAGGCTTCAGTAATTCTCTAATTTAAAAAAAAACATAGAGTAGCCATCTTGTATATTGTAATCAGTGTTTTATTATAAAGATGTCTGTTAAGCTAACAGAATAAATTTGACCCAATCCTGCCAAGTACATAAGTTTTTGTATAATTTTCTCAATTGAATAGTCTCTATGATTTCAATGGAACTCCTCGCAAGAGCATATTTATGCATACTTAAATGCTTTGCACAATCAGCGTCATGATCTCTGGTGGGGTGTGTGTGTGTGTATATGTGTGTGTGTGTGTATATATATATATACACACTGTAATATTAATTAAACTTTAACTTTCTTTTAGGTTTGCCATGAATTTTTTGAAGCAGGATTTATGGCTGATGTTGATCTAGATCACAGCTGCACATTAAACAAGAAAATAAGAAATGCACAGCTTGCACAGTATAATTTTATTTTAGGTAATTGTGTATTTAGGTTTCTGATCATTGTAAAAGTGGTTTTCTTTTTTAAATTTTGGTTATAAATGTCAAATGCTGGCATAGAATTTGATTTTATTTTAAATTTCATAATGTAAGCAGGAGATTAAATAGATTTTTAGCAAATTAGTTAAAGCAGAGTTTCTTTTCACATATTAAAAAAAAGAGTAAAAGAATAGGTATGAGTTTAAAATAGTTTTATGTTTAAATGGTAGGGCATACCTTCTTGAATGTGTGGAAAGGACTAAGATATGGGGATGGAGTGGTGACCAGCATTGGTCCCAATGAATTTTTCTCTAGTAGTTATTTACTTTTCAAAAGTTACAAGCTTGCTGCAGATCCATTAATGTCTTTCTGCAATATTCCTCTTGCAGTGGTTGGAGAAAAGGAAAAAGCAAATAATGCTGTCAATGTGCGAACAAGAGACAATAAGATTCATGGAGAGATTTTGATAACATCTGCCATTGAAAAACTAAAGAAACTGAAGAAATCACATGTTTTATATGCAGAGGAAGAATTCTGAAATGGCTGCTAACTGGGAGCCATGTTAACTCTAAATGAAGCTGATTATTTTTCCTCCTCTCTCTAATACTGTTGTGCTTATTTGCAAGGTCTTTGAATTAATGCACAAAAATGGAGCTGATGTGGGTGCTTTTGGGATAGTGTTAAAGATAGATGCAAACCTTGGACTCCTCAAGCAATTACATGAATCCATAGCAACTGGAAAATTCCATTTAGAAAATAAACCTACACCTATGCTACAAAATGTATTGTTTCTGCTATATAAATTAATAGAGCTCCAGCTTTAAGTGATCAAGAGAAAAACACTGGAAAGTGTACTTGCTGCTACTGCTAAAAAAAAACTTAATCAGTTAGTCAAAAGTAGCTATGTAACTTACTTGTCTGGCATCAGAAACTTGGTAGCTTGTAGATAAAATTTAAATGCTCCTCATATATTTGTTTTGATATCAGTTTTCTCAAATATTTTTGTTTGGGCGTGTCTAGTTCCTACTGGACTAATGTCTACAGGCCACACACATGTTGGTACTATTGTAAGTCTCAGCAGCAAAGACAGGCACTGAATGGGCATTAAGACTGAATAACCACTTATTTCAAAGGTGACCACCTAGAGATAGGTTGAATTATACTGTCTAAGCAATGTAGGTTGTTGGCTGTAGGGTTCTTGTTCTTTGAATACATGGAAAACCTCCATTTACAGTGCTGTAAACTTGGCTCCTTTCACAAGTACTAAATTCACTTTTAAAAGACTTAAAAAACAAAACAAAAAACAACCAACCCCTCCATAGAATACATTGTGGTGTTTCTGCTTTGTTTGGGATATGGGCACTAGAAAAATATGTTGAAAAATCTGTTACATGTAAATTTCCTTAATTATTTTATCTCTACAACACAGTTTATTGGAAACATCAGCCTAGGTGTATGTTGAATCTAAATTTGTACTTTTAATGGCTCCATTTTGTAATTAGATAAAAAAGTTTACTGTTCCTGGCAGTTGAATAAATCTTCAATGCAACAATCTGTTTTGAGATGTTTATTCTCTGTACAAGTCTAATGATCTTATTTCATTTTCTTTTATACAGTTGTTTCAGTAATGTGGCTTGTCTAATTTTTGTTCAACTTGATGATACTAAATTGCACTAAACCAATTGTCTGAAGCAATCTAAATTAGGTACACTGACTTACATAATTAGTTACCTGACATCTTAAAAAATGAAGCAGAAAGTAGGATTTAATGTATAAATATTTTACTTAAACAGAAAATTCAAAATTAATATTAACCCTCTGTCTGACATTTGTGCACCTTTGAGTCTACTGTTTGGGCCCAGTCCTGGGAGTCCTTGAACATGCAAAATTGCCTATACTAATCTGGCCCTTGAAGAGCAGGACATAATTTCATCTGTATAGAAAGAGTCAGTGCCTTGCAGTAGCACAGGTGTGTGACAGTGGTGTTGTGCTACAACTGGAGAAGAAGCAGCCCTAATAGAGTACAGTATCACAAAAAGATGTAATTAATTTTACAGCATTCAAAAATGTTTTACATTACAGATGGGAAATGATTTGTGTCCTGAAAAGTTTACAATTTAATTTCAGTATGATGCAGAAAATGACACTTTTTTTTAATTTAATCAAAAAAGTATGTAATACGGACATTAATCTAGTATGAAGCATAATTTAAAACCTGTGGAATTTGCTGTGTTCAAATTGATGTTATAAAAATATTACTAAGCAAATATATGAAGTATTTTGGAAATATCATTCATCTGTAACTAATAATGTCTGTAGTGATGGTTTTCCTGCTGTCTATGCAATGCCTTTCTTTATCTTCAGATCCTCTTTAAAGATGTATATTTTCTTCCTAATTTTCATTTAACTTCCTGTTCTATTAATGGAAGTCGAGGAGGAAATAGTCTGTCTGCTCAAGTAACTCCTTGAAAAAGCATAGGAACAGATCTGTACAGACACATGCCTAGAACTCTGAGCAGGGGTATTCTATTACAAAGGAGATACTTTATACTGTTACTTTAAAAAAAGTTTAATTTTTCTCCCCTTTTCTTACCTCATGGTAACTTTAAGAACTTTGGCAATGATTACCCTCGCTCTCCCCACCCCCAAGTTTTTGAGGGCCAAGAGTGAAAAGTGCAAGTAAAAATAGCTTTTCTCCTCTACACAAGATGCCAAGGAAGAGGTGTGAAATATATAGCCATGGGCAGGGGTTCTCAAACTGGGGGTCGGGACCCTTGAGGGGGTTGCAAGGTTATTACATGGGAGGTTGCGAGCTGTCCACCTCCACCCCAAAGCCCGCTTTGCCTCCAGAATTTATAATAGTGTTAAATATATATAAAAGGGGTCACTAATACAAAAGTTTGAGAACCACTGGCCTAGGGGCTGCATCTGGCCTATCTTATGTACTTATGTGCCCTACATGACATACTTAAGCTATGCAGAATCTAAGCTTACTTTTTTTTTTGTTTTAGGGTAAATTTCTAGGACCTCTGAGTGCAGCTATAACCTTCCAAATACAAACAGTTGTAAATCCATTATATGTCCATTTGCAGACAGTCTGAAACAATGACTCTGATAGGTAATAGGAAAATTTACCTATCAATCTCAATGTAGTGTCATCTCATAGCCCAGTAATGGCACTGTAATATCAACATCCCTATTAACAAATAGAAGGGGAAAAGGGATGGGAGTGAAGACTTGAAAGGGTGTGAACTGGAAGTTGTTGCAAGGAAGGAAATTCAGAGGGAACAGGCAAAGAGAAAATAGGGAAAGGGAGAAAAGGGAAGGAGTAGCAGTTATCTAAAGAAGAACATATGGTCTCAGTAACACTGAACATGGTAGTAAGATACCAAATAAATAAAAATTTAGGTATTACATAATCTTTATGCAATTTATTGAAATCAGTGGTAGATACATATCAGATTGAGTTATTTAAAAGAAATCCTGAATTTATAGTCTTCTCACTTTTCTATACATAGACATGAAAACACCCCTATTTTAGTGATTTGCATCGCTTGTGATCTTTGGTTGGGCTGTCATGGACAGGTGCTTTATGAGTCCCATATGACTTATACTTTTGAATTTCATCTAAGGCCTGGTCTACACTATGAGTTTAGGTTGAATTTAGCAGCATTAAATCGATTAACCCTGCACCTGTTCACACAAGGAAGCCATTTTTGTCAACATAAAGGGCTCTTAAAATGATTTCTGTACTCCTCCCTGACGAGGGGAGTAGCGCTGAAATTGACATTGCCGGTTCGAATTAGGGTTAGCGTGGACGCAATTCGACCGTATTGGCCTCCGGGAGCTATCCCACAGTGCACCTTTGTGACCGCTCTGGACAGCATTCTGAACTCAGATGCACTGGCCAGGTAGACAGGAAAAGCCCCGCGAACTTTTGAATTTCATTTCCTTTGTTTGCCCAGCGTGGAGAGCTGATCAGCACAGGTGACCATGCAGTCCCAGAATCAAAAAAGAGCTTCAGCATGGACCGTACGGGAGGTACTGGATCTGATCGCTGTATGGGGAGATGAATCCGTACTATCAGAACTCCGTTCCAAAAGAGGGAATGCCAAAACATTTGAAAAAATTGCCAAGACCATGATGGACAGAGGCCACAACCGGGACTCAACACAGTGCCGCGTGAAACTTAAGGAGCTGAGACAAGCGTACCAGAAAGCCAAAGAATCAAACCGACGCTCCGGAACAGAGCTGCAGACATTCTGCTTCTATGCTGAGCTGCAGGCAATTCTAGGGGGGGCCGCCACCACTACCCCACCCCGTCCGTGGACTCCGACGATGGGGTACTCTCAGTCACCATGCCTGAGGATTTTGCAGACGGGGAAGATGAGGAGGAGGACAAGGTTGAGGACTCCACAACAGCACACCATTCTCCCCAACAGCCAGGATTTTTTTCTCACCCTGACTGAAATACCCTCCCAAGGCGGTATCCCGGACCATGAAGCCGTAGAAGGGACCTCTGGTAAGTGTACCTTTGTAAATATAAAACATGGTTTAAAAGAAAGCATTTTTTAATTATTAATTTGTCCTGAGGATTTGGGATGCATTCGTGGCCCGTACAGCTACTGGAAGAGTCTGTTAATGTGTCTGGGGATGGAGCGGAAATCCTCTAGGGACATCTCCATGAAGCTCTCCTGGAGGTACTCTTTGCAGAAGGTTTCTGGGGAGAGCAGCCTTATTCCACCCTCCATGGTAGGATGCTTTACCACGCCATGCTAGCAGCAAGTAATCAGGTATCATTGCATGACAAAGCCTGGCAGCGTATGGTCCTGGTGTTTGCTGGCATTCAAGCAATATCCGCTGAGGGGGGCGGGGCAGCAGGGCTATCAGACTGGATGCTGAGGCACAGGGCAGCAGGGCTATCAGATGGGGCACTGAAGGGGGTGGGGCGGCAGGGCTATCAGACAGGGGCGCTGGGGGGGGCAGGGCAGTAGGGCTGTCAGGGCGCTGAGTGTGGGGAGGGGCGGCAGGGCTATCAGACAAGGCGCTGAGGGGGGCGGGGCAGCACAAGAATTCTAAAATCATGAGTTATACACCCTCAAGTCAAAAAATTTTAATAAATAAATTATCTTTTTTTGTGCCTCTTTGTTCCTGAGCCTGTAGGGTGGGTGCAGTAAGGCCAGTTCCAATGCCTTGAGCCTAAACACCGGAATGAATCTTAGTTTACCCTCATACTCCCAAACATTTAATATACCTAAGGCCATATCTACAATTTAAGTGTGGGTTAACTCAAGTTATGTTACCATAGAGTCACTACGGTTACTATGTCACTTGCGTGCATGCCTCCTGGACTCCTTGCCTCAGCAGTCAGGGTACTCACCAGAAGCTCTTGTATAGATTCAGAATGAGGTGCACCATGAATAGATATCCCACTGTCCACCCACTGTATTTTGGGTAGCTTTGGTTTGGCAGTGTATGCTGGGTACCAAACAAGTCAGACAGGGGTTTGGCTATGGGATCAAACTTCTTATAATGCATTGTTAACCATCCACTGAACTAAGTTAATGAGGTTACAGCGGGGTTTTGCAAAATGAAGTAAGCATTTTAAAATGGGGTTTTAGTTACACTATGGAATCTTATTAAAACAAGTGTAATGAACAATTTAAAATGTTGGGAGGCAAACAGAAGTTACAATGTTAAAACAGTGAAGTTTGGTTTGTTCATTTGATACAAAATAAAGTCATATTAATAATAGTAATTAAAGAAAAGAAACAATTTCATTCTTCAGTTCTACACTGACTCACAAATGACACTTCAATCCAGAGGTATTGAATGGGTCACACTTTATGTAATTGTCTCAAGGCTATGTAATCTTTTTTAAACAATCTGAGTTCGTGGTTTCAGCATCCAACAGAACATAGCACACATTACAATTAACATTAAACTTAGAATAAAGAAAATAATAATTGGGGGCCCAATTATGATACCAAATATCATACCAATGGTGCGTTATAATTTGTTCTGCTTGTGCAGATACTCTTTATATTTCAGATCCCTGATGTAAAATAGCCAAACTGTGCGTCTGAACCTGGCCCTGTGTGATTTCAGTCAGTTGGACAATTTGGTTATTTTTCTTCATTAGTTTGTACAGACTTATCCAATTGACCCACAAAGAAAAGTTAAAGTTTAGAATGTTATTGGTATCCAGTGCATTAGTTCTTTTATCCTCATCAGTTGGGAAGTAATAGGTTAAGGTGGGAGTTTTTAACATAGTTATATTAGACATACATTGCTCTACTGGTGATTCTTGCCACAAAAGCTCCTTTAATCCAATGGCACTGTAGCGAGGTCAAGACTCACCAGCGCAGCGCCTCCTGCTGGTCATCTCAGGAATTAGCTCTCCAGTGTACCAAGCACCTCCTACTGGTCAGTGTCTTGCCTGCTGCAGGCACCCATGTCCCTGATGTACCCCAGTGCCCTTTACCTTGGGGTGTTGCCTCCACAGTAACCCCTTATTCTGGGTTTTCCCACCCCAGGGGAACCCCTAAGCCTCTAAACCCACCTCGCCTCAGTGGCTACTGCCAGTCACTGGGGCAGACTCACTGCTCACTGGGGCAGACTGCAGTGTAATGGCCACTCATCATTGGCAAGGAGGTAGGACCTGCTGCCATTGTAGCTGATTCCTACAGATAGCAGTCTCACATGAAGGTGGTGTGAGAAACTGCTGCCTGCAGGAATTAGCTTCATCACATTGCAGTGTTACAGGTAAGCACATCCCTATAGTTTGCAGTTTCATACACATACGTGTGTGAGAAAATGCTATCTGTAGGACCGTGCTACCCACAGCAGCGAAAGGTCTAACTTTGCTAAAAAAGGGTATTTCAAGCAGCCTCACAGGTAAAACCAACCTGATAGCTTTCTTTAACAGCGTAACAAGCCTACAAGCAGTACATGTGGTATAGCTTGCCTTTAGTCAGGCTTTTGATACTGTCTTCCATGACCACCTCATAAACAAACTATGGAAATGAAACCTAGATGGACATAATGCTAAATAAGATGGGCATAACAAGTGGGGTTCTCCAGGGATCAGTTCTGGATACGTTTCTATTCAAAATCTCAATGATTGAGATAATGGCATAGAAATATGAGAACAGTTTTCAAGCATGTACAACAAATAAAGTAGCATCTTTTAACAGAAGCTGTTTCTGACAATCGATACGTATCGCTAACTGCTACAGATGGCCCATTTCTACACGTAACAATTTCACATAGTCTATAGTGCAAGAAACTGCTACCCGTAGGCATTTGCTACATCCGGTAACCGTTCAATGCAATCGATAAGGCTCGGAAAGTGCCAGCCGCAGCACACGCCTACGAGGAGCAAAATCCTTCACTGCGCCCGCCGCCTCCTCCTGCCTCAGCAGCTCCTGCCCCACCCGCGCGGGCCGGGTCTACGCGCTCTGCGCCTGCCGGGAAGGGGACGGCGAGGCCCCGGATGGAGCCAAGATGGTGGCGCTGGCGGTGTCTGGGCTGTCGGCCTTGAAGCGGCTCTGTAGCGTCGCGCTCTTCGTCTCGCAGCTCTACGTGCTCTCGGGCCGCGGTGAGTGCGGGCGCCACCCGCCGTCTCAGGGCCAGGGAGGGGCCGCGGCACTGCTCGGCCTGGCAAGGCGGCTCCCCGCTACCCTCCGTACACGCTCCCACCGGCTTTGCCCTCCCCGGTCCTAGGCCTGTAGGAGCGGCCATGGCGTCCGCGCCGGCGTCCCGGGCGCCCGGCCACTGCCCTGGTGTCCGCATGCAGCTGGGCGAGCTCGGGCTGGCGGTGCCCCTAGGACTTAGCCCAGGGCCCTGCCTGCTTTGTGGCAACGTGACCCCGGGCTATAGACCCGCTCACCATAAACCAGCGGCCCTTTTTCTCCGCGCTGCTGCGCTGTGTGCTGGTGGTCCCGGTGCCTCTATTGGGGAGGAGGCTGCATTGTGGTGGTGTAGTTAATTAGCAGCATAAACAACAAATGTCAAAGTGGTAAAAAGACATCATTTTGTACAGTGCATAATTCATCTGTACAGGAATCTTGCTGTGGCCAAGAGTTAAGGACTCAAGAAAGAATTAGACTTTTATGGGACTAAAGAGAATTTTCAACAAACGTTAGGTAGATTAAAATGACTTTTAGATAGTGCTGTTTAGATGGATTCCTTGTCTTGAAAAGTGTTATCATGTTGTTTATAAGGTATTTTGGGTTTCTCAACACAGGCCACATGTTTTTCCCATCCTAGTGTGCACCACATACCCTGTGTGATCATGCATTATTGGTATAATTTGTGGAGGGGGGGGGGTTCCAATTAGTTATGAACGTGAGTAGTCCCACCACTACTTACGTGAGCAGAGTTGAATATTTATTAAGTGTTTGTTTGCAGAATTGGGGCCATAGTCTCCAGCCAGTTCGGTGGTGCAGTTTTCCTGCTAAAATGGCCAGTGTATTACTTGATGTTTAATTATTTTTATTCTGTAATAGATAGTATACTGTAATATTTGCATTCCAAATAGTGTAGCTTCCTACTAGGTCACAAGAATTTAAAAGCAAAACTGATTAAATTGATTTTTATTGTCTTAAGTGGAGTAAAGTGCAAAATCCTAATGAACAAAGTAGGGAAATCTGTGGAGCTTTTTAAATATTAATTTTATTCCAAAAATGACCTTTAATGTCAGGAATCAGCTTGATATTTTGTATTAGAATGCTGGGATTAAACAGTGATTGAAGACCAGTTGAATTCTAGGATTATTGTATCCTCTTAACGGTAACTGAAGTGCATTGAATCTGTTAATTTTTCTTATAGCAGGATCCTTGATGACAACAGAGCACTCAAAACAACAGTTTATGTCTACAAAAGGTGTAACATCTCCAAGTACAAATACTCCATATACTAGAGCAACAGGTACAAGTGTCTGTTCTTCTATAAAAGCTCCTAAGAAAACAATAGATTTATAGATTCCAAGGCCTGAAGGGACTCTTGTGATAATGTAGTCTGACCTCCTGTATCACACAGACCATTAGAATTTCCCAAAATAATGCATGCAGCACATCTCTTAGAAATACATAGTCTTGAATTTTGATTAAAAATAGTTAGTGTTAGAGAATCCACCACAACCCTTGCTAAACTGTTCCAATGATATCATACAAGCCTTTTCCCTAATAGTCCTGAGTTTAATAGTAAAATTCTTGAATGAGGTATTAGAAAACTAACTGTACAGAGTATTTCATCATTAAAAGGTACACTGCACCCTGTGGGTATGTCTACATTGCAGTTAGATATCCACAGCTGGCCAGCACCAGCTGACTTGGGCTTGTGCAGCTTGGGCTAAAGAGGTTTTTTTAATTGTGGTATAGAAGCTGGGGCTCAGGGTCCAGCCCAAACTCTGGGACCCTCCACCTCATGGGGTCCTAGAAGCCCAAGTCCAGTGTCTACACTACAGTTAAACAGCCCCTCAGCCTGATCACCCCGAGCCTGAGTCAGGTGGCACAGGCAAGACATGGGTTTTTAACTGCAGTGTAGATGTACCCTGAGGCACCATGAATTATTTTCCAAAAGACTATAACTGCTAGTTAGGGTTATGTAAATGGAAAAACCCATCCATGCAAACCCCACATGATAATTTAAGGGAACCTACATTCACAGACTTGACACCTGCATGTCATATTAGCCATTCAGTGACACTCCATGCTTCCACACAGGTTGGATATAAAATAATGATTATTTTTTTTAAACTAAAACCCTAAAATATTGGATTTTTTATTTCAATCTGATTTTTTTGTTTACATAGATTTTTTTTCTTTTTTAAAAGTAAACCTATTTAAAATTACATTTCAAATTGACAATCTACTGTAATCTGTTAACTAGTTTTATTAAATAAAAGATTCAAGAAAAACATGTTTGCTGCTGAAGTTTAAAAAAAAAAAGTTGTAAAGTCCACTGAACTGGTGGAAGTCACTTTTGAAGTGCTAAGCCAGCTTTTGACAGCAGTAGCCTTTTGTGCAGGCACAGAGAATATTTTCTTCATTTGAGTTCATGCAACTAGTTCAGTTCAATGACTTGCTTATTCAAGGTTGAGAAACTGATTGGGAATTGAAAAAGCAGGAAATTTTGTTTTCCTTAGAATCTATGAATAAAAGCAAGGTGTTAGAGGATGAGCTCTACTAGTTCTAAAATATTGATGGAAATGTTGACTAAGGACAATCAGTACAATTCACTATTTACAGATAATACTTCCTTTGTGTAATAAATCAGCTTTAAATGCAAAATGCTTTGATATGTTTTTTCTTATGCAAATTAAAAGCAGTCTTATTTAATAGAAAACAATTTTAAAATGATGTTTTTGTGCATTTTTAATTTAATTCCAATTACTATCCAAATGCAGATTGGCACAAAGCATGAGTAAAAATTAATCTAGTAAATAAGAGATGTGTCATTCATAATGTTTACAAGTAAACAAGTAAATTTAAGAATCTGAAAACATTAAGCTATAACATTTCTTAAATGTGTATAGACATAGTGTATTCTCCTGATTACCAAAGAGAAGTTTGAAATATAGTGTAAAGGCTATATTAAGATGCAAATCAACATGTTTTAAGGGTTAGCTACCAATGAGAATAAACCTTCATTTAAAAAGAATAGGAGTACTTGTGGCACCTTAGAGACTAACAAATTTATTGTAGCATAAGCTTTCGTGGGCTACAGCTCACTTCATCGGATGCATGTAGTGGAAAATACAGAAGGAAGATATATATACACACAGGGAACATGAAACAATGGGTGTTATCATACACATTATAAGGAGAGTGATCAGTTAAGGTGAACTGTTGTCAGCAGGAGAGAAAAATAACTGTTTGTAGTGGTAATGAAAATGGCCCATTTCCAGCACTTGACAATGACATATAAGGAACTGTGGGTGGGGGGGAAGATAAGCATGGGGAAATAGTTTTACTTTGTGTAATGGCCCATCCACTCCCAGTCTTTATTCAAACCTGATTTAATGGTGTCCAATTTGCAAATTAATTCCAATTCAGCAGTCTCTCGTTGGAGTCTGCTTTGAAGTTTTTTTGTTGTAATATTGCAACTTTTAGGTCTGTAATCGAGTGGCCAGGGAGGCTGAAGTGTTCTCCAACTGGTTTTTGAATGTTATAATTCTTGACGTCTGATTTATGCCCATTTATTCTTTTATGTAGAGACTATCCGGTTTAGCCACTGTACATGGCAGAGGGGCATTGCTGGCACATGATGGCATATATCACATTGGTAGATGTGCAGGTGAATGAGCCTCTGATAGTGTGGCTGATGTGATTAGGTCCTATGATAGCATCCCCTAAATAGATATGTGGGCAGAGTTGGCAACGGGCTTTGTTGCAAGGATAGGTTCCTGGGTTAGTGTTTTTGTTGTGTGGCTGCTGGTGAGTATTTGCTTCAGGTTTGGGGGCTGTGTGTAAGCAAGGACTGTCCTGTCTCCCAAGATCTGTGAGAGTGATGGTATTCAGGGGATACCATCATAGGACCTAATCACATCAGCCACACTATCAGAGGCTCGTTCACCTGCACATCTACCAATGTGATATATGCCATCATGTGCCAGCAATGCCCCTCTGCCATGTACACTGGCCAAACTGGACAGTCTCTATGTAAAAGAATAAATGGACACAAATCAGACACAAAATGGACACAAAGCTTATGCTACAATAAATTTGTTAGTCTCTAAGGTGCCACAAGTACTCCTATTCTTTTTAAATGAAGGTTGATTCTCATTGGTAGCTAACCATTAAAACATGTTGATTTGCATCTTAATATAGCCTTTACACTATATTTCAAACAGACTAACACGGACACTATTCTGAAACCTTCATTTAGGAAAACAGCTAAAGGACGCATGCAAAACAAGATTAACATTGATTTAAATCTTGATTAAAATCAGGTATTTTAATTGCTTCACTGTGCCTCCATAAGAATCTGCTTCCACCTCACACCCAATTCAAAAATAGGTAATTCATTGTTATGCAAAACTTCAACTCCAGTCTCCACAGTATTTACATACTTTCTATTCACAAATGTGCACTGGGTAAGTGTGTGATAACTTAGGTGTTTTGTGGAGAAAGTATGAGGTTAGAATTAAGTTTTCTGGACGTGAGTTGGAAATGGGTTCCTTGGGGATGGGCGGAATAGGCCAGTGAGTGCCTAATGTGATGTGTGGATGTTGGCATTTATGAAATAAATAAGATACACCACTCCTTGAATGCTACATGCAGTTCTGGTTGCCCCATCTGAAAAAAGGTATATTACAGTTACAGTTGGAAGAGGTGCAGAGAAGGGTAACAAAAATGATTAAGGGTATGGAACAGCTTCAATATAAGGAGATTTTTAAGACTGTGGCTTCTACGATGAACAAAGAGATGACTAAGTGGGATATGACAAAGGTCTATAAAATCATGCATGGTATGGAGAAAGTGAATAGGGAAGTGTTATTTACCCCTTCACATAACACAAGAACCAAGGGCTGCCCAATGAAATTAATAGGCAGCCATGTTTAAAACAAATATAAGAAAGTATTTCACACAATGTACAATCATCCTGTGGCATTGATTGCCATGGTATGTTGTGAAGGCCAATAGCTGGATTCAAAAAAACAATTAGATAGTGCTGGGGCTTTGACCACACTGGCGCTTTGCAGCGCCGCAATTTGCAGTGCTGGAGAGGGTGTGTTTTCACACCCTGCTGCAGCGCTGCAAATTTGCAAGTGTAGCCAAGGCCTATGTTTAGCTAAACCTCTGACTGCCAGAACCTGGCTCTGGATGACAGGATGGATCACTTGATAATTGCCCTGTTCTGTTGATTCCCTCTGAAGCATCTGGCACTGGCTGCTGTTGGAAGACAGGAAACTGGGTTAGATGGACCATTAGTCTGACTTAGCATAGCCATTCTTATATTTACACATTCTTAAGATCCCCTTAACACAAATAACTTTTGTTAGCACCTAAAGACCCCGACTGAAATCAGCCCCATTGCACAAATGTAATAAGATAGTTCTGCCTCAGAAGGCTTACAGTCTAAACAGACAAGAATGGATAAAGGGTGGGAGACAAGACACATGCAGACGTGGTTAGAGTGACTTGGCCAGGGTCACACAGCAGGTCCATAGTAGAGCCACGTATAGAACCAAGGTCTCGTACTGATCATTTTTCTGCTTTTATGGGTTTGCATGGGTAGTGCCCTTGTGGAGGCTTGGATGAACAATAAACTTGGTGGACGGGAGAGCACAGTGGCAGGTCCCAGCCAGTGAACTATAAATTAAGTGTAAAATGTGCTACTGTTAATAATTGGCATTTATGACGCTAGTATAAGAAACAGAAGTCGTGTTAAAAAGTTATGTCATTTTTACACTTGTAGCTTGAGTGTTTATGGAAGAGAGTAAAAGTGACCAATCTGACCAGTAATTTAACAGTAATAAAAAGTTATTCATAATTCAGTTCCCTTACTGATATGATGTCAGATAACCAGGCTCAATCAGTTTATTAAGCACAATACAGAAAGTTTATTATACTACCAATACGGGGAACAATCTTAGTGTTTACGTCTTTCGTCTGTTCCAAAATATTAGCTCAATTCTGCTTCTGTTTATATTCTTCTTGTTTACAACAGATCGAAGATTCCACAAATTCTAGTGCATTACCAAAGACTGTACACCCTTCCTCTATTTAGTACTGTATATATTTTATAGACGACAAAGACATCTCTACCAGCCATACCTAGCACACTGTTCATATTTGGCGAGACTCAACAGAATATCCATCTTATTCTGACAGATGATACACATGTGAAGGAAAGAGCAGTTACAGCAGGTTAACACCAAGTAAATTTCCACAATAAATCTATTATCAATACAAAGCATTCTGAGAATACATTTTATAGTTATACAACTTAGCATGACTATACAGCATTCTGAAAATATGATATTGGCTAATAGAACTCTGTAAATATGTTTGAGATCTTATTAATGTTTAAACACTTTGAGGTCTTTGGATAGATATATTGGTTCATGATTTTCATCATGGCAAAAAGTTAAGGTAACAGTACAGAACCGTGTGTCACTCCACTAAGGCTAGTGGTGGTTAATGTATTAATCTCAAAAAGGGCTGAGATGTCAGAACTTTACAGACAGCACAGAATTATTTAGGTTAGTCAAAACCAGAGAAGACCATGAAAAATATTAAATGAAGCTAAGTAAATGAAGAACACACTGGATGATTAAATTGTTTTGTGAACACTGGAGGGAAAATTTTAAACTACCCAGACACATTCTAATTACTTGTTCTAAATTATCTCTGTTAACTGGAGATGGGGGAGAAAGACCTGGATGTCATTTTGAACAGCTCACTGCTCATCAGCAGTCATAAAAGCAAACAGTGTTAGAATGCCTAAAGAACAGGATGGATAATAATATGGAAAATTCTATCCCATTATATAAATCAGTAACGTAACCTGTAATACTGTATTCAGTTCTGGTCACCTCATCTCAAAAAGTATAAGTAGAAACTACAGGGACATGTATTTTCTGTTTCTCATGATACAAGCCCTTTGCTATTTAATATTTTTATTAATGTGAGATAAAACAAAAAATCACTACTGATAAAGTTTTCAAATGACACAGATTGGGTGAGTGGTAAATAATGAAGAGGACAGATCACTGATATAGAGCAATCTGGATCACTTGGTAAGCTGTCAACTGTAAAATTGTTCATCTAGGAACCAAGAATGTAGGCCATACTTACGTGATGGAGGACTTTTATCCTGGGAAGCAGTGACTCTGAAAAGGACTTGAGGGTCCTGTTGGATAATCAGCTGAGCGTAAGCTCCCAGGGCAATGCTGTGGCCAAAATTGTTTTTTATGATCCTTGGATGCATAAACAGGAATCTCAAGCAGGAGTAGGGTTATTGCTATCTCTGTATTGAGATTAATATGATAGCTGTTCTGGTGTCCACAATTTAAGAAGGTTGTTGATAAATTGGAGAGGGTTCAGAGAAGAGCCAGGAGAACAATTAAAGGAGTGGAGAACATGCATTACAGTTCAAAGAGTTCAATCTATTTAGCTTAACAAAAAAGGTTAAGGGGTGACTTGATTACAGACTGTAAGTGCTTATGTGGGGGACAAATATTTGCTAATGGGCTCTTCAGTCTAGCAGACAAAGGTATAACAAGATCTGATGACTAGAAGTTGAAACTAGACACATTCAGACTTTAAATAAGGTGTGTGTGTATAAATATATATTTTTAACAGTGAGGGCAATTAATAATTGAAACAACTTACCAAGGTTTGTGGTGGCTTCTCTATCACTGGCAATTTTTAAATCAAGATTACATGTTTTTCTAAAAGAGATGCTTTTAGAAACAGGAATTAATTCAAGAACGTTCTATGGGCTGTGTTATGCAAGATGTCAGACTAGAGGATCACGGTGATCCCTTCTGGTCTTGGGCACTGTTCATCTAAAACAAAAGGACATTCAGTTAAATTGAATGGTGCCAAATTCATAACTTTACAGAAAGTGGATTATTTTTATGTAGTGCATAATTAGATAGGATTTTATTGTACAAGATATTACTGAGGCTTAAAGCATAGCCTGGCTGGGAAAAAAAAGAGAAAAGGATTCCATGTTTATATGGATAATAAGCATCCAAAGTTAGGACTGTAAAATATTTAAATGGCTTTGGAAGGAATATAAACCTTCAAGCTTCAGGTTTTAAACTGACCTTTAATGATCTTAGAGTATGAAGAAATTTTCCCTGGGACAGATTATCCCATACCGGGCAGGGGTCAGATTTGGCTCTGTGGTATGAGCTGGGAGGTATGGGGATGGAGAGTGTTGGGATGTGTCAGTGCTTTGCCCATTGCTGAAAACACCCACCAATTAATTTTGGTGCTCCCCACAACACAGACCACTTCATTCTGCTCTTCCTCCAATTGATTTAGACTCTCCTACTGGTACTTCACACACAACTGATGCAGACCGGGGGGGGGGGGGGGGAGACTGGCATCAGGATCTTAATCTGTTTCCCAGGTTTGGAGGTGACAAATAGGAGGGGGAGGAATCTTCACTCCCTGCAGGAGGTCACAGGAGTTGATGCTCTCCAATCTGTGCTTGTGTGCTCCAGCCCTGTGCTTTCAGGAGGGAGTAGTGGCTGATAGAGGAGGTGTCTCAGAAGGTGGAGCTGATGGCATGGTGGGACAAGGTAGCAATGGACTTACAAATGCTGTTATATGGTGTATGGCCATTGCTGGCTGCTGCTGAGCTCTGCTGCAGGGTTCTTTCTTTTGAAGCAGCTGATACTGGTTGCTGTTAGAGGCGGGATGCCTTAATATATGAGATACTAGTTTATGTTAGCTGTAAGTGGAGAGTACTTTATTATGAAATTATTTAAAGTAACAAACAGTAGAAGTGTGTGCCTATACTGTAGTGTAGGTAATGCTGAAGCTCTATTCTTAACAAATCCTTTGACCCTTCAGAGACTACGGAGATGCCATCTTATGTGAGTAAGTGTCCCAGCAATGGGCTGTGCAGCAAATTGCCTCCAGACTGCATGACATGTAAAACAAACTTCTCCTGCGTATATGGGAAGCCAGCCACTTTTGATTGCAAGATTAAGCCACAAATTCATTGTGTTGTAAGTAATTAACCTATTTCTTTGTAGTTGGAATTTGTCACTTGTTAAAGGTACAGTGTAGTTTAAATTATGTCCTAAAACTCAAAAATATGTTACAAAACAAATTTCTAGACATAAATACAGTTACCTAGCAAGTATAATTATTTCTTTAACACTTCTCTAGTATCCATTACCCAACTATCTAAGTGCTGAATATAATGTATCATCTTGTTGTTCTGTCTTTGCACAGCAGTGAAATCTGTGAGAAGTATTTATTTATATCCTGTGAAACATTCTTGATATAATATTTAAGATTATTTACATTGATAATACTCTTCTTTATAGGATCAGAGAAACAATGAAGTGGAGAACTTCACAATCAACATGACTTGCCAGTTTTGCTGGCAGCTTGAACCTACTGATTATGTGTGTACCAGTTCTACAAGTTGCATGACAGTCTCTTGTCCAAGACAACGATATAATGCCAATTGTACAGTGCATGATCATATTCATTGTCTAGGTAAGTTGGTCTACGAATGAATGGTTTAGAGAGGATTCTTTAGTGAAGAATTCTTGAACATACGTTTGTTCAATGTAGTGGATAAACATGCATATAACTTATTTCAATGTCTAGATTGTTTTTGTTGAGATATTGTGCATTGTTTAGTTTCACTTTCTAGTCTGACACTTAATATTTTAAAATTATGATATGATGCCTAGAACCATTGTTTCAACAGTAGTCTTACATTAGGGTTATTGGGAGTGTTTTCTCTCCTGTATTCACTTTCTTCAATGGAATTATTTGATGCAGCGTCAACAGAATTTGCATTGAGGTGTTATTTATGGGATAAATTAAAAACATCCTGTCAATTAACATTTGAAATCACAAGAAATTTAATATAGGGTCTAAATCAATAGACTTGGCTCTTGATTTTCTTTAATTTGGTGGTGCTTTGGTAGAAACCCATCTAGGAAAGTATAGGAAATGGAAACCGTGTTCAGGCTTTCATACTGTGGTCTCATCAGAAAAGACAGGTTGAGTTACTGATGCTATTTAAATGCAGAACAGATACTTGTTGTGAAGAGTAATTTGGCATATTTGCACCTCAGATTTCAGTTCCTGAGTCAATCTTTGGCCTTTGTTCATGGCATCAGGATTTGAATGTATTTAATTTCTCTTCTCAGGTAAGCGTGTCTTTCCTAAGATGCTTTACTGCAACTGGACTGGAGGCTATAAATGGTCTACAGCCTTGGCACTAAGGTAGACTCAAAGTATTGCAGAACTTCAAGTGCAAATTACATATGAATGCCTTACGTTAAATGGAAAAAGAATGAGGAGTACTTGTGGCACCTTAGAGACTAACAAATTTATTTGAGCATAAGCTTTTGTGGGCGTCAGATGCATGCAGTGGAAAATACAGTAGGAAGATATATGCATGCACGGAGAATATGAAAAAATGGGTGTTGCCATACCAACTGCAATGAGAGTAATTAAGGTGAGTTAGCAGCAGGAGAAAAAAAACTTTTGTAATGATAATCAGGATGGCCCAGTTCCAATAGTTGACAAGAAGGTGTGAGTAACAGTAGGGAAAAAATTAGCATGGGGAAACAGTTATTACTTTGTATAATGACCCATCCACTCACAGTCTTTATTCAAGCCTAATGTAATGGTGTCTAGTTTGCAAATTAATTCTAATTCTGCAGTTTCTTGTTGGAGTCTGTTTTGGGGTTTTTTTTGTTGGAGTATTGCGACTTTGAGATCTGTAATTGAGTGACCAAGGAGGTTGAAGTGTTCTCTGACAGGTTTTGAATGTTATAATTAAGAACATAAGAACATAAGAAAGGCCATACTGGGTCAGACCAAAGGTCCATCTAGCCCAGTATCTGTCTACCGACAGTGGCCAATGCCAGGTGCCCCTGAGGGAGTGAACCTAACAGGCAATGATCAAATGATCTCTCTCCTGCCATCCATCTCCATCCTCTGACGAACAGAGGCTAGGGACACCATTCTTACCCATCCTGGCTAATAGCCATTTATGGACTTAGCCACCATGAATTTATCCAGTCCCCTTTTAAACATTGTTATAGTCCTAGCCTTCACAACCTCCTCAGGTAAGGAGTTCCACAAGTTGACTGTGCGCTGCGTGAAGAAGAACTTCCTTTTATTTGTTTTAAACCTGCTGCCTATTAATTTCATTTGGTGACCCCTAGTTCTTGTATTATGGGAATAAGTAAATAACTTTTCCTTATCCACTTTCTCAACATCACTCATGATTTTATATACCTCTATCATGTCCCCCCTTAGTCTTCTCTTTTCCAAACTGAAGAGTCCTAGCCTCTTTAATCTTTCCTCATATGGGACCTTCTCTAAACCCCTAATCATTTTAGTTGCTCTTTTCTGAACCTTTTCTAGTGCTAGAATATCTTTTTTGAGGTGAGGAGACCACATCTGTACACAGTATTCGAGATGTGGGCGTACCATGGATTTATATAAGGGCAATAATATATTCTCTGTCTTATTCTCTATCCCCTTTTTAATGATTCCTAACATCCTGTTTGCTTTTTTGACCGCCTCTGCACACTGCGTGGACATCTTCAGAGAACTATCCACGATAACTCCAAGATCTTTTTCCTGACTCGTTGTAGCTAAATTAGCCCCCATCATGTTGTATGTATATTCTTGATGTCTGATTTGTGTCCATTTATTCTTTTGCATAGAGATTGTCTGGTTTGGCCAATGTACATGGCAGAAGGGCATTGCTGGCACATGATGGCATATATCACATTGGTAGATGTGCAGGTGAACAAGCCTCTGATAGTGTGGCTGATGTGATTAGGTCCTATGATGTGTACGAGAAACTGCAGAATTGGAATTAATTTTCAAACTAGACACCATTAAATTAGGCTTGAATGAAGACTGGGAGTGGATGGGTCATTATACAAAGTAAAAACTGTTTCCCCATGCTAATTTCTTTCCCCCTACTGTTACTCACGCCTTCTTGTCAACTATTGGAAATGGGCCATCCTGTTTATCATTACAAAAGTTGTTTTTTTTCTCCTGCTGAAAATAGCTCACCTAATTAATTACTCTGGCAACACCCATTTTTTTATGTTCTCTGTGTATATCTATCTTCCTACTGTATTTTCCACTGCATGCATCCGATGAAGTGAGTTTTAGCCCATGAAAGCTTATGTTCAAATAAATTTGTGGTCTGTTCAAAAGCATCCGGCGATCTGGATTTGGCCCATGGTTCACTTAGCTTCTACAAGCAGCGGTAGCCAATATCTGTGAATACTGCACTTCCTTTTCTCACACAGTTTAATGAGCAATGAAACAGCTAACAATGTTGAGATGTAAATTATCATTGGGCAACTGAGATGAATGGGGCAGTTGACTCTTTTAAAGTTGTTCCAGACTTGGGTAGATGTTGTTACGCTGGTTATAGCTGGCTCATAACAGGTATCAACTCTTTTAAAAAGAGAACTGAGATGACCACTAGGGAGAGGTGCCAGTATGCTATACTGTTGAACCAGGGTGTAACTTTCTATTCTTCACACACTAAGCACCAAAGCATTGTACTCACTGTGGTGGTTTGGATGTTGTCACAGGACCTCAGTATATTTGTACAACTTGACTGTGAAACAAGAATTATTTCTTTAAAAAAAAAAAAGTTTAATTCAAATTCCCCTAAAAGGTGAATTATATAAGGGCTGATATGAGAGCCTGTACTACTTGATTTATCATAAGTTATGTGAACAAAAAAAGTAATAGATGTTTTATTAGAAAACTGATCCGACATGCTCTCATTTGGAGCTAGAACCATTCCCTTCTCTGCCTGCAGCTGGAGAAACTAAGCTTAGTTTACCCAAACACCACAAGAGCAGAGTCTCCTCCTCTCTAGAGGGTTTTCCAGCCCCTGCCAGTTCAGGAAACTTGGAGCCCAAAGTCAGAGCAGCTCACTGGCCAACTTTATTATTATGAAAAGAAGCTTAAAATAACATAAATTATTTCATATCTTGTATCTGCAGAGTTTCACAAAAGACTTGGAAAAATATTTTAAATTAAGAACTAGTGCTTTTTAATACATATTTCTATCAAAACATTTTACCACTATTGCTTTTAAAGTCCTCCAGCCACTTTGCATAAGATATTCATAGTTTCCTGATCCTATATGATATGATATATAAAATTACTATCAGTGTGCTGTAAATATTTAAAGGTGAGTTGACATCCAAATTCGGGATTCTCTACAACTATTTTAATGAATTGTTATGTTGTATTCCTAGCATCACCCTTGGTGGATTTGGAGCAGATCGCTTCTACTTGGGCCAGTGGAGGGAAGGTCTGGGCAAACTCTTCAGCTTTGGTGGATTGGGAATATGGACACTAATAGATGTGCTACTAATAGGAGTTGGATACGTGGGGCCTGCAGATGGATCTCTCTACATTTAAGTACACACAAAACATGCTTCAGAGAAGGATCAAATTTGGGAAAGGGCCTAAAAAACAATGTAGAAATTGGTCCTTAAAGGTAGAACTAGGAACACGTACTCTGTGTGCATGTATTTTAATGTACAGTATCTGTACTTAGCCTGCCTTGAACTAAGGTAAAATAAATGAGTGGATCACTGAACAGTGTTTATTTGTAATTAATTTCCTTTGGCTTGCAAGTACTGTTTTTTTCTATGAAAAAAGTTTAAGTTGCACAGCTAAACAAGTTGACTACTGTTCCTGGAGAAAATATAAACTAATTAAAATATTAAATTAAGAATTGCTTACCTCATATTTGTATGTTGTCTGAATTTAGCTATCTAACTAGCTTCCCTAAATATGCTAGCAAGATTTTTTTTCATGTTTATGGCAAGATAAAGTGCTTGTGTAAACCTAAACCTACGTGGGCAATATGTAGATTGCCAACTATTGTAATCTTAATTACATGCAGTTTCTCTTCTGCTTTTCACTTTGGGATATCACAAACTTAATTTTTCTGCTGTCATTGTAAAGTACACTGTAGGACTCTTTCCAGTGTGATGATGTTTCTGCTTGGCCTTGACCTCAGAGAGCATTGTATATGGCATAATTTTTGTGCTCTCAAAATTACAGGGTGTTAAAATTAAATCCAAAAAGGAGATCTGGTAATTAACTTATCAGCTGAAGATTTGGTAACAAAGTATTTTCTTATTGAAATGTTGTCTGATGTTTACTAGTACTGATCTTCAGTGACATTATGGAAACATTCTAGAAGGCTGTAACATTTGTTTTCTGATTTTTTTAATTTTTATTTTGTTTAAATTAGGCAATTCATATTTTCAACTTTTTTGGGTTTTTTTTAAGTCTTACCTCTCACCTACATGTCCTCTTTCCAAGGTCCTCTATAGCAATCCAGTCTTAAATTGTGTGGCAAGACTCCTTGGCTTCTGCAGCACTAAACTGCACTACACTGAAAACTGTCAGTTGGATAAACTTACATTGAATTAAATATGATGAAAATGAATGGAAGTAGTGTTTTTATTTTATATTCAGTTTATTTCTTGCTGCCTCTCTTTCAATCTATACATGCATCTGGAAAGGGGAGGAGGAAAATAGTAATGCTCTTGGCAGCTCTGCCTGCAAAATAAACTTTACCTGTGTAAGCTGCTCTTGTACAGTTGATTGTGCAGATACTATGAGCTCTACTATGTTTGGCTTCCCCTTGCTAGGGCTTGAATATGCTCCTAGGCTCCATTGGGCTTCTTCGGCATGGTTCCTTTTATTTAAGGAGAAAAGTGGTGATATATTTCAAATGCCACCATTATTTTTTTTTAGCACTGAGATGTCACTCACAGTAAACGACAGATCTGAGTTCCTCCCAGTTCTTACAGGGGCAATGAAATTAGTTCAAATGGCAACTTTAACGCAGATATCCATTGACGGTTATTTTCCTGAGATGAATGGGCAAGTCACACCTGTCAGAGCCGTTGTTCCAGAGTTTCCACAGAGTTACTGATATTGCTGAGTTGGGAACACATGGTTTACATTTTTGAGGCTTTGTCACTAAACCGTCACTAACTTTTATGGAAGCTGAAATTGTGGCGAACAAGATACCAGTTTCAAAGAAGTGCTGTTATATGGTAATACTCCAAACCAGCTCAAATGAAGCCAAGCCTATAAGCAAAGCATTAGGAGCATTACCTATTGCCTCAGTGCTTTGGTGTTGAGGTCTTCTATCTCTAGCCAGCTCTCCATTGGGTGTTGATAGGTTACATGTGTCTGTTTTCTGTTTCATGTCCTGATACTTATCAAGCTGTACCTATCAAGCTCGGTCATTTATCCTCAGGAAAATAACCCCAGAATCTATTGCTTCTTATCTTGCCGTGCCAGCTCTAATCTGTCTCCCTACTGCTCCATGAGGACTAGGTGTTGTGTGGCACAGGGTCCGGGATGTCAGCTGTCATGCCCACCAGCCTGTACCTCCCTCAGGGAAGGGGCTCCGTTAATTTCAGTGCCTGGTATATTGTCTACAAAGCAAATCGACATGGTGGCAAAGGCCCTGCCAACCCCAGCCCAGCTGCGGGAGCCTCAGCGCGAAGCCTGCTGCTGTCGCCCGTCGGGAGGAGGAGGCGGGGCTGGACACTTGTGGGAAGCAGCTGAGGGCCGGGACGGGCGCGCGCTGCCCCGGGGTGGGGGGGAGCGGCGACGTCTGCGGCAGTGACGTCCTTCCCTCTGCCCCGCAGACAGACTATGGCGTCCGGCGCGGACCAAGAGCGGCAGCTGCGCTTTTACAGGGAGCTTCCTAAAGTGGTGAGAGCTGCGTCAGGTCCCCCGGGCCGCCCCCCCCCCGCGTTTCTCCACGTTCCCCGTGGCTGGGCTGGTTATTCCCTGCAGCTGCCTGAGTCACTCCAGCGCTGCCCTAGCTGCGGCATGCGCTGTGCTGGGGGCAGTGAAGAGCAGCAGCCCAGATGTCTGTTCTTCGTTATGCCTCTTTTATGTCCCGCCCCACTTGCCCGGCGGGGAATAGGGTTTGACAGCATTCAGTGCTACGCTGGGCTGGGTCTGACTGCAGTTCACCTTTCTTCTAAGTGGGGTGGATGGTCAGTGAGAGTTCATCCGCAGAGTGGCTGGGGCAGTAGCCCCGCTTCTGTAAACTCCTCATTTGTAAAGCACCTACGTTTGAGCACCCCAGAACATCAGCCAGCACCTTCTGGCTCTTGTGCTGGGAGCTCTGTAGAGAGATTGCAATCGAGAAGACATACAGATTAAGGGCTGCAGCCTTTTTTTGGCTTCCATAGTTTTTTTTCCCCCTGGACCCACGCTGTTACGTTGCACTGAACACTTTTCTTTAAAGATGGGGCTAGTTGTACTGCCTTTAAGGGGGGGGGGGGGGAGAGTCACTCACATTGACAATTCAATTCTTCTACAATGTGAGTGTTTCCCATCTTCATTCGAACAGCTTCACTCTGTCAACTCTTGTGCCTGTAGGAGTAAATCTGCCCTTCTTGCCTCTGGTTGCAACAGAATTGGGGTGGGACAAGAGGAGCTTAGCCCCTGCAATGGTGCTGTATCTTCTGTGCACCAGCATACAGATCCTCGGGGGGTCTCTGTCGACTGTGCTCACCACGTGTTTTACACAAGTGAACTATTGCAGCTCTGATGTGGAGCCGCTTCTGCTGCCACTTTTACAGGGTTAGCAGTTCCCGTCCTTCACCCTTTTCCCTGTAGGACCCTCTGCACCAGTGGTTCTCAACCAGGGGTGTGTCTACTCCTGGGGGTATGCAGAGGTCTTCCAGAGGGTGGTACATTTACTCATCAAGATATTTGCCTAGTTTTACAACAGGCTATATAAAAAGCACTAGCGAAGTCAGTACAAACTAAAATGTCATACAGAAAATGTCTTGTTTATATTGCTCTATATACTATGCACTGAAATGTAAGTACAATATTTATTTTCCAATTGATTTATAATTAAATGGTAAAATGAGAAAGTAAGCATTTTTAGTAATAGTGTGCTGTGATACTTTTTACAGGAACCACTTGTAATTGCAGTCTACAGATTGAATGAATTGTACAGCTACTAAAAGCATAATTGCAATTTGAGGATGAGGACAAAATTGATCAGCTGTAGGTCTTTATTGGCAGTGTATTTGAACAAAAGGAATTTCTGCCCATCTCTCAAGGAAAAGGTTCAAGCAAATAGCTCCTGGGTTCCTAACAAGTTGCAATACAACCCATTGTGTCATGTTTATTTGTCCAAAAGTACTCAATTGATTTAAACCACCAATAAAATGTTTAAAATTTTTGTATAGCCTGACTCTGTACAATTCTTTTTCAAGGTCTGTAGATTTATTTTGCAAGCAAATCAATTCAATATATTTAATCTTTTTGCTTTTATTTTTTTTCCTGAGGCCACCTTTATAAGTCTGCTTCTGATAGCAGTTTTGGCTGCATTCTAAAGGGTGTGGTCTGGCACATTCCTGCTATCATTGTTTGCTATACATTCCTGGAACTCTTATCAGCTCAACAATTCTGGAGTTGTGTACAACAAATTTCACGTCTACCATGTCTACCATTTGAGTGTTTATTCATTAAAATTGGCACAGGTACATGATCAAAACATATATTACTGACACTGTCTTTCTCTACATTTTGATGCTTCCATTGCAAAAAGATGTTTTGAAGGCATCCTTGCAAAGTGTCTTGTCTTTTTGTGGGTGGCAGATTCTCATAATGAATTCTGCAAGGTGTTTTATTGCATAGTATGTGGAACAACCATGCCTTTTATTAGCATTGGAGTTTCTGGACTTGATTTCCAGAAGTGGTAGGTAGCCAGAGTGCCCATTAATTGGACTTGTGGCTGCTCAGCACTTCTGACAATCACCCCTTCTATGTTTTATTGTACATTTAGTAGTATGATATTGTTTTAAAACATTTTACAGCAGTAGTAAAAATGTCATCATATTTATCAGTCAAGCATTTTGTGAAAACATTTTGCCAATTTTTGCTCTAATAAAAACAGGTGCCAAAAGGGGAAGGGGCAGGAGAGTGAAGATGTGTGGGACAAGCTAGGTATTTTGGGGAGACATTTTGAAGTAAGATGGAGCGACACAAGAAGACCGTTCCAAATGATGGGCAGCAAGATTGTGAGAAGGGACAGAGATGAGAATGATGCTTAATGAAGTGGGGAGCTGAGTACAGGGCTTTGGAGCTGTTCTGTAGCTCCGCTCCAGCTCCAGGCAAAATCCTGCAGCTTCACTGCTCTGGAGCTGCTCCGCACTCCAGCTCCGGGCTCCGCTCCAAAGCCCTGGCTGAATAAAGGATAAGAGAGGCTGGAACAAATCGTGAGTTCTAAATGCAAGGAGTACAGTTCAATTCCTAATTTTGTTTTCTGTTTATAGAGGGAAGTGAGAGCTCACTATGTTTTTATGTGCTCTTAAGAGTATGAGAAAAGAAAGAATATGTCTGGGTAGAAAAAATGCTGCTTTTTTGGTCTAATTAAAAATAAACTATTAACCAATTTAGGCCCAGATTTGACCTGTTATAAAATTGAGTAAGGAATAGTGCTCATGTCCTAAATTATTTTTAAAATCTTAAAAAGTAAGATTTGTTTTCCCTCCACCCCGCAAGGTGTTCCGCTACACTAATTAACTGAGACTTTAACACTCTTCACAGTGGCACCTACATTCTTGCTGATACCACTGCTAATGCTCGCAATGAGAAGTAAATAAGACAATCTCATTTGGGGCACGGACATATAGAAACCCAAGTCAAAATAGTCATTATTTGCCAAATGCAGAGATAGGATTGGTAGGGAAATGTTTTATTTTCAAACAACATAAAAGGAAAAAAAAAACCCCTGAAATCTAATTGAAATTAAATATACCCTCCACTCCTCTTGATTTGTTTATAACTTAGGAGCTCCACGCCCACTTGAATGGCTCCATCAGTTCTGTTACTATGAAGAAACTTCTGGCTCAGAAACGATATCTTCAAATCCATAATGGAATGACAATGATTGACAAGGGGAAGAAAAGGACTTTAGAAGAGTGAGTATCTATACGTTACAACCTTAATTCTACCTCCCCCCCCCCCAAGTCCTTTATGAATACATTGAAACCAGTGGAATCTGTAAGCTTGCACTGTGTGACTGTAGAAAACATAATTAAAATTGAAGGTTGCATTATGTAATTTAATCAAATTTTCACATAAAATCATTAAGAAAATTATTACTTTTTAAAAATGTCCTTAGGGGAAGATAGTTTTTCATTTCTTAAATCTGTGAAGTCACTTCTTACTTGTGTGCAAATGGAACATGTATCCCTTGTTATCTTCCTTATTAATTTGTTTTCCTTTTAATCAGATGACTGAAAATATTTACATAGAGCATGGGCTCTTTAGAGAAAATCCAGTCATGCAAGATTTCCTAGTTGGACATTAATATAGCCAGTAACTTAACACATAGGGGAAAACAAAGATTCTTAGTAAATGCTTTACACTATACATGCTCTACATTTAATCACTACTGAATTAATAGTTTTTAAGGCCAGAAAGGACAATTATGATGATTCAGTCTGTGCTGCAGCAAAGCCAGTAAATACATGTTATTCAGGCATGGGTTTGTAATTGGGAGTGCTCATCGCACTAGCACACTTTTATATGCTTAGCCTTTGAACTTTTTTGTTGTAGATGTTTTCAGATGTTTAATATCATTCATCGGATTACCAGTAGGACCGAAGATATATTAATGGTAAGTTGTACAGGGCTTTGTTTTAAAAAATCAGAGCATTTTTCTTTCAAAAACAACTCCTTGCAAAGGTAGCAAAAAAGTTATTGCACTTGTATCTGTGCCCAATGTGTAAAAGACAAATTGAGCTGACTGTAAATTATTGAGCTCAGAGATTCAGTAATATGTTACAGTGAATGGCATGTAAAAATATTTCTGTAAAAAGTGAGAATTTAGAAATGCCAGATTCTACCTGACATTTTCGGTTTTTTTTCCTTCAGAGCAGTGAGCTACCAATATTGGAAGTCAGTCTGTGCTCTCAGATGACTGAACTGATGATCACTTATGAATGTGATATCCATTCATATTTACCTATGCTTTAATTTAGCAGAGTCTCCTAATACTTCTTTGTCTCAGTGTATATGCAGAGTTCCTTACTAGAGCTGTACTATGTTCACTTCTGGGTCCAGCACAGAGAGGGAGATAGGCTTTCCCACCAGCAGATCTCGGGGTGCGGAGTGGTGCAAAGTGAGTTGTGAACCGTTCCTCTCCAGAAGGGGTTTCAGGCAGCCAATACAACCCTCCAAGTGGTCAGGATTGCCATGGAAGAGGTCATTGCCATCGGTAGGGCAGCGGAGGGATGTACTGTTTCAGCACATTGCCACTGAAATCCCCATTGGCCAGAGCAGCTTTGATACCCTGGTATAACTGGACAGAGATGTAAGCACCATGGGATTTAGACAGTAACTCCTATTAATGTTATGTAACTATATTTAAAAAAAAAAAAGAACATATCCTATCTCCTAGAACTTGAAAGGTCATTGAGTCTAGCCCCTGCCTTCACTAGCAGGACCAAGTACTGATTTTGCCCAGATCCCTAAGTGGCCCCCTCAAGGGATGAACTCATAACCCTGGGTTTAGCAGGCTAATGCTCAAACCACTGAGCTATCCCTCCTCCCTTTCACAGTGAAAGCTTACCTGCATGTCTTTATCTTTAAGATTCATCCAGTGTAACAAATTATAAATCTTTAATTTCAAAATATTGTATATGCTGTTTTTAACCAGGTAACTAAAGATGTTATTAAAGAATTTGCTGCCGATGGTGTCAAGTATCTGGAGTTAAGGAGCACACCTAGAGAGGAAAATGACACTGGTACAAAGTGTTCTTTCTTTTAATTAGTATTCTGGATTATATTATAGAACTTCTCACATTATAAAGTTAATATTAACAATATGTTTTGGAAAGTACCAAGTGAATTATGACTGACATGTAAATAACTGATCGAGTCACTATTGAAATTCAGTTGTTTCAGTAAATGTGGCAGATTTAGAAACAAATCAGTGAATATCCCACAGTCAAATCTTTCATATAGTGACAAATTCCTCTTGTAATTTCAGTGAAGCCAGTGGAATTGCTCCAGGAATGATTTTTTCCTAACCCACATATTTATATAAAAATATAAATAAAAAAATACACACACATATGTATGTTCAGTGTTATAAATATAATTATTTGCAGTGAACTGAATAATGAAAGTGATAATGTGGATAAAATTTTCCTTTTAGTAAGATTTGGGGGTTGAGGGAGGGAACTACACATTGAGTTAAATTCTTTCCTGTCATTACTTCACTATCCAGCGATAAATTTAGGCTATTCAGTTTAGTCTGATTTCTTATTCTATTCAAGCTCTCCTGTTGGCATAATAAAATCACCTCTGTGAACAGCAGAAACTATGTCGGCGGGAGAAGCTCTCCCGCTGACATAGCTCTGTGCACACAAGTGCTTATGTCGGTGTAACTTACGTTACTTGGGGGGGGAGGAGGTATTTTATTTGTACCCAAGAGTGACATGAATGATGGCGACATAGGCTGTAGTGGAGACATAGCCTTATTATAGTTTTGTTTCTTGTAATAGCTGCTACATTTTCTTCCTTATTTCTCTTAATCTTTTTATTGTTTTTAAACAAATATTTCAGTGGTCCGTCATGAAACCCTGTTGCTAGATTCTTGTGTAAAGTTATTTTTCTTTTCTCCACAAACTCAGAGCAAACAAAATCCAAAGGGAGGCTTCAGAGTAAATTTACATTTGTTGGTAAAACCAGTCTATACAAAATGTAAAATCACAGAATAAAATCAAGATGCAAAATGAAACTACCATCCCAAAGTGCAAATAAAATATAAGATCAAAGAGTAAAATGGGGGGAAAAGTTAACATGAAAAATATTTTCATGGTCAGTCTGGGATTTTATCAAACGTAACTTTTTATAATCAGTCCACTTATATCTACTCAGATCAGGTGTGCATATGCTTGTGTGTTTGTTTTATAGGCATGACCAAAAGGACATATGTGGAAACTGTACTTGAAGGAATAAAACAGTGCAAAGAGGAGGATTTGGATATAGATGTCAGGTAAAATAACGTGAAAATCTTCTGATTTGGGATTTTGTTATGAACCTGGTGTTTGGCCCAGGTTTACAGATCATGAATGCTGGGGAGGAACTTGTATAGCAACCAGATAATTTTTGACTTAAAACCTAGCAAAACCTAGCAATTGAGATATTGAAACATATTTTATTATCCCTTTTACTAAATAGGGAGCAAAACTGGCTGAGATTTCTAAAGTCTCCATTCTCTGCAATGTTTTTTAGCAAAAGCAGTGCCCTCAGGAAATATCAGACTAAGGGCCTGTCTGTCACAAAAGTTGTATCACTTTAGTCATACAGGTATAGTTAAAGCAGTACAGCTCTCCCTGTCCCCTCCAGTGCTGATGTAGTTATACCAGTATAGCTTATTCTCATATAGGGAGGTGAATATACTACATGGTTATTGGGCACCATTATACTTGCATAACTGTATCCAGATGAAGGGTTGTACTGGTTTAACTAGTTTGGTTAAAAAAATCAACCCCCTACCAAATTAGTTATACTGGTACAATGACTGTGTGTAGATCAGGCCTTAGAAAGACACTACAGTTTCTATTAGTAATTTAACAGATAATATAAACTTGAATTTTAAACCAACTATCAAAAGTGAACCTAATAATCACCAATATAGATATATGTGTCTTCCTCTCTGTTATGGAATTTTAGTGATGTTCTTTGAAATAATACAGTAATCACAATGAGAGTGCTGCAGCCATTGACTGTTTGGCTAATTACTGAACATTGAACTGTTGTTTTACTAACATGCTTACTTTGATTCTGTAGGAAAGCTGTTTTTACTGTGAAATGGCCTGTCAGACTTTATCATGCATAAACCTTGGGCAGTTTTGTTCCTCTTTAAAACAAACAAAAAACACCCACAAACAAAAAATCAACAAACACAAAACTACCAACCATAAACAAATAAAAACTACAAATATACTGGACAATTTAAAAAAAGTTAACATTATTTTAAAATGACCAACCCACCCCAGTGAAGTTGATGTAGGAAAAAAAAAGCACACACTGTACAGAGCACCTGTGTAGCTGTATGCAGGAGCACTGGTTACCATGTACAATTTTCTTCTGAGTTTCACTTGTTTTTGAGAATTGAAAAATCAAAGAGAAACTCAAAGGATGTGAACCAATAACAAAATGAGTTTATTAAAACCTCTCAGAATTGTTTGTAAGTCAGAAACTTGATAACTAAATGGTGTGAAACCCAAAGAAGATAAACAGCCACTAGTTAGGGATCCAGCTTTCCTCTGTGGGAACTATACAATATTTTTTGCAAGAAACTAATAATACAGGTTAAAAATCTGCTCTGAAAAGTTGTCCTTAGTTCTTGACCTCTTTTGTGGGCCTTCTGTAAACTGTATAAGATACAGGGCTACTTTTTCAAAGAGTGTTGCAGTGGTGCACCTGTAGAAATCCACATTGTGCAGCCTGAACAGGTAATTGCATCCCCCACAGGGTCACTTATGTGTGAACACAGTTAACTCTTTGCACTCCAAAATTCAAATATGTTTTTCTGTTTGCTACATGTTGCCTTTGAAAATTTGGACCATAAAGTTTTTTTGTGGCAAAATATATTGCACCTTTTAATAGTAAATGTGTAATAATAACAAACTAGGTATAAAGATACATGTATCATTTGTATACATTACATCATAATGGGATAGCTCATAATGGATAGCTCAGTGGTTTGAGCATTGGCCTGCTAAACCCAGGGTTGTGAGTTCAATCCTTGAGGGGGCCACTTAGGGATCTGGGGCAAAAGTTGGTCCTGCTAGTGAAGGCAGGGGGCTGGACACGATGACTTTTCAAGGTCCCTTCCAGTTCTAGGAGATAGGTATATCTCCAATTATTATCTTTTTTTTATATAACAATATAATGGTATGTCACAGTTGTCAGCTTTTGTACAGCCAGTTAGGAGGTTCCTTAGTATCTTATGGATTGGCCTTAATATCTTCTGCCTGTGCCTGAGATGTAGGGTGTTGCAGAGGTCAAATTCTAAGCTCTTTGTGGAAATGAGGGGCTGAATTGTTTGAGCCGGTAGGTCTTGCTGGCTAATCCAGAAAACAGCATTGGTAGTAGCTTCAGAGAAAGAGTTGATATATGAAAGTCAGACCGTTGGTGTGCAGGGGCTAGTAGCCAGACGGGGACATGATGCCAGTATAGGCAGTGGCTGAAAGGATGGTGCCTGTCCAGAGGACAGGAGAACTCTTTGCTGTGTCTTATGTGAGATGATGTATGTTTTTTAAGAAGTATTTAGAGGTCCTTCTCTGGAGATGTAGCTTACCAGATCTTTCCTTCCCCAGGGCCTGGAAAAAGTTGTTTTGGTTTTATGAAAAAGGAAGAACCAAACCATACCAATAAAATTATTAAAAGAAAATGAAAGAAAATCAGTTTATCTCAAGTGAGGGTTGAGCTCCAGCTCCTTGTGTTCAGCTATATAAGCCCAATCCTTTGTTTCAGTATTACATTTTTGCCGCTAGAGTGGAGCTAGTACGGCTAGAAGGGAGATGCCATGAACGTAATGCTGGAATTAGAGTGGGTATGCATCTGGGCATTAGAGATGTGTCATTCAGCCACTGTGATGGCGCAGTGCACTGGTATTGTTGTGTGCTTCTCTATACATGCATAATTACCCTGTTTCTTGCCATCAGAGCTTTACCATAACAGTTGTGACAAAAGAAGCAATTTCTATTTAAGTTATGAGTGCAGTGTTGCTTTTGCTGGTAATAGATTCTTTTTTTGTCAATCACCTGCTGTTACTGTTTAGATTTAATGTAAGATGTATATCTCTATTCTAGGTTTTTAATAGCAATAGATAGAAGAGGTGGACCTATCGTGGCCAAGCAAACTGTTAAACTTGCTGAAGAGTTCCTCCTTTCCACCAATGGGATTGTGGTAGGGCTTGACCTCAGTGGTGATCCCACCGTAAGTTACTTTCATTGAAGATGGATACTTTTGATACTATAATCATTACAATGATAAATTTTATTTTTACTCTTAGTGCTTTGGATAATTTTCCTTTGGGGGCATTAATTGTTCATGGCAAGGGTTAGGAACGACTATTTCCCCCCATCTAAACCATTATATAACTGGGTATAGATGCATTTTGGAGTGCTTTTGCCTTCATCTGAAGTACCAGATATTGGCCAACACTGAAGGCAGAATATGTTGTTGCTATTATTGTTATATAACTTCCTTTAAATAGTACCAGCAATGTTGTATAAGGTGTTTTTCAAACATAAAAGAAGGCACACGATCTAAAGACAGAACAGGTAGTAGTAGTCAAAGTAGTACTTGGAATTGATGGCTCTTGCCTGGCAAATCCTATCTTCCTATTTTTAGTCATTTTACTTGACTTGGGAATGTATGAAGGAGTTGAGGAGATTGGACAGAAAGTTGTTTTGGTTCTTAACAACTGCCCTTTACATAAAGGTCACCATCAACTAAAATAAACACACTGATGTGTTGTTACTAGTAACATTTGCTGAACTGAAAAGAATTAGGGAAATACATTTCTCTCTATTATCTCACTGTTTACTTGTACATTTAATAACACTTGGTCTGTAGTCAGTTTCACTGTTTCCACTATATAGTTAGTCAGTAAACTTGCTGGCTGTTGGTTAAATGTCTTGCTCATATTCCTGATGTGAAGATACCTCTTGTCGCTAACAAAAAATTGAAAATGTACAAAATGATACACAACTATCAAAAAAGGGAACTTAAAAGCAACTTTTGAGCCCAGGAAAGCATCCACTACTACATTGCGTCTGACGAAGTGGGTATTCACCCATGAAAGCTTATGCTCCAATACGTCTGTTAGTCTATAAGGTGCCACAGGACTCTTTGTTGCTTTTTACAGATCCAGACTAACACGGCTACCCCTCTGATACATTGCTCTGATTGTATCAGATTGATTGAGGTTGAAGCATATTGAGTAATACTGAGAATAGACACAAAATGAGAACTAAAGCTGATTTACAAGGCCCCACAGTTTGGTCTATGGGGGTGTGAATTGCAGTAGGTGTCTTTTAGTTTGCACTGTCAGCACTGGTGGCAACATGCCAGTGTGCACTCCAGTTCACATCCCATAGTCTGAACTGCGGGGTCATGCAGACATAAAATACAAGCACCTAATATGCTGCTGTTATAAAGAAAAGAAAAGAAATTGAAGAATATAGTTCTCAAATTGAAGTGAAAAAAATTGATTCACTATATTTGATTATAAAAGAAAAAATATTAAAATTAACTGCTTTTGAATGAATTATATTAATATTCTGAAATTTCTTCATTATTGTATAATTGGAAAGGTTTTAATAAAAAATACCTCCTGATCATGCATTTTTGGATTTTTCTTCAAGGCAGGACATGGCAAAGAATTTTTTGAACCCCTTTTTGAAGCGAAAAAGGCAGGTCTGAAACTGGCATTGCATCTTTCAGAGGTAAATTCTTAATGTTTGTGCTAACCTTTTTCTGCAGCTGCCTTTAAATAAAAAGCTACTGTAACTAAAAGTAACATCTGTGGATTTTCAGTTTTTCAGGCCGAAGTAATGCTAGTTTGTGGCATTTTGAAGAGGTCTGGTTAGGAAAGAGAAATTTAAAGTAAACACTCATATACATGTATTTTGAAGGGAAAAAACCCTAAAAGAACCAAAAACCAACCATCTACCCAACTTAATCAAGTAACCTTGACTACATCTCTCCTACCTTTCTAGGGATGTTACAGTCCACCAGAGAATCATGCAGGCCCCACTCCTGTGATTTCTGATGTCACAAGAAATGTTTCAATGGTGCTATTGTCAGTTTTGAATTTTGTATTAATTTTGGATAGATCAATACAGTAAATGATATAATACAATAAATGTTGAGAACCACAGAAGGAATACCAGTAACATAATATACTCTGCCTTAAAACCTGCAAGGTCCTTACATAATTTATTAAATTATGGAAACAGATAGGACCTCAGTATCATAGGGAAAACCCTGATTCAGGAGCATGACTAAGCCTTGCTCATTAAGGATTATTGGAGGAACTGTTGGCTGTAATTTATTGTATTATATATTTCAGAAGTATCCGTATTAATTTGAAATTTACACATACATTGACTGATCCATTGCCCCCCACCTGAAGTATATCTGGAATATCATATAGTAGATATTGTTATGTACCTGTTTTACTCACATGAATAGTTCTGTTGACTTTTTTAGCTCTGTTTGTGTATGTGCAGAAGAATTTGGAGTATGATCTCTAACATTGAAGATCCACCTAGAGTTTGATTTAGCAGGCCTGATGAGTCATGAAAACCTTCTAATTTCTGAAAGAAATAGTGCCTTTAGGAAATGAAGGATGACATTATTAATGAGTTTTTTGCATGGAACTCTTGTGCAGTGCTTTGAAAATGTACTTCCAAGTGCCTCACCTTCTTCTTTCTGCCTCTGTCTTATTGTGTAACTTCTCTGTTCTGCAGTCAGTTTATCCATTTGTACATTGGAGATAATTGTAACCTTCCTTCACAAGGTAGTTGAGGCTTATTTCATTAAGGTTTGTAAAGCTAATTGAGGTCCTCCAATTAAAAGTATTTCAGAAGTGCAAATAACTAATGTAATCTGTTCTTTTATCCGCTTTCCAATGAATGCACTTCCATCTTCCAGTTCCTGCATCTCTTCCTTCTCCAAAGCATAATAACTAACACTAATTAACACACACACTTATTTCTCATTTTCTTTGTTGGTAAAATATACAAATACAAAAACCCTAGAATCCAGGGTTTTTTTTTTAAACGTTTTTACTGAGTGCCATTAATTAAATGTCTAGGTATTTTATATGCATATATTTCAATATACACACACATTCTTTCATACACTTATTTCTCATTTTCTTTGTTGGTAAAATATACAAATACAAAAACCCTAGAATCCAGATCTGATCTTTGATTATTCAGCTGCATTATGGTGCTGTTACAGTCTCTGTGCGTTGGGGGTGTATTCTGTTTTAGATCCCAAATAAAGAAGAGGAGACCAAAATTCTCCTTGGTTTGCCTCCAGACAGAATTGGACATGGTACATTTCTCAACTCTACAACAGGTTCAGAGGACCTTGTGCAGCTTGTTAGACAGAATCACATACCTATAGGTAAGCAAGAAGATAAGAAAATTGCTTGGTAGCCCTCAGACTTTGATACATTGTATCTTGCAAATGATTCAGTAAGTCTGAGTAGATTTATATCTCCCAGAAATAAATATGGAAAGATATTTGTGATATGGAAATAAATGGATACTGTGAGAAAATAACTGATACATATGGTGTTCTACTAATGCTTCTGCTTTTCATTTAAAACAAAATTGGTCATAGAGTATTTTTAAACGTTTTTACTGAGTGCCATTAATTAAATGTCTAGGTATTTTATATGCATATATTTCAATATACACACACATTCTTTCATGCACTATTCTCAATATTGGTGCTTCTTAGCAGTTTAATGCCAGTCCTTGGTGTAGAATCAACAAATAGTGGGAAAAGGACAACAGGAAACAGAGATCTGGAACATTAAAATAGTACAAAATTGCCATGTGTTTACACCTGTTGCCACCTGGTTAATATCAATAAACTACACCTTAGTAATTTGTGTAGTGAAATTTCTTTTAAAGCTATGTAAAAGGATTTAGTGGCATTTGTGTAGACTGTTCAAAGTTTTATATCTGCTTCACATACATAGGGACATAAGAATTGTGATACTGGAGCATTGATCTGTCCAGTCTGATATCATGCCTCTGGCAGTGGCCAATAATGGATGCCTCAGATGAAGGTAGAAAACTAAAACATAACATACTTGACCAGTTGAGCAGTGCATGTGGTGTCTGTATGTGTGCACCAGTTCTTCAAATACCCTGAATTGGGCACACAACTAGTGAACTGTGCACCTAACCACCCATTTGACTTTATAAATCCAGGTATTTTCATGTGCGCACACATGAAAATTTTGTTCCCGTGTTTGAATATGTTCTTAGCTGGCATATACAATATATTGTAAGCGTCGTGAATCTCCACAAATTTTTAAAAAAATATAAAACAGGTAACACTGAACTATTCAGCTATGGATTGAAATGTGTACATTAATCTACCCAAGGATGATATTCTTGGTTCTGTACATATCCTTGTTTTTTTCTTTTAATTCAGAGTTTTTCCTTTTTTCACTTAGAACTTTGTGTGACGTCAAACTTCAAAAGTCAGACTGTACCTTCCTGTGACAAACACCATTTTGGATACTGGTACAACATGGGCCACCCCACTGTACTTTGTGTAAGCCATTTTGATTGTACAGAATACACTTAGATGCTGACCATACAGAACATGGAAACTGAGTCACTGGAGCCAAATTAGAGAAACATACCTGTTACAAGAGCCAACCGGACAGGGAATTTCTCTCACCTCACTTATAAGAAATCCGATACCTTGTTTAGGGAGAAATATATAGTAAAAATCTAGGAAAATTCTTGTTATTCAACTTCTAATTTTTGTTGAAGAAGCAAATCCCAGTAGATTAAAAGTCTGATTTACATTAAATTTGGGGTCTATATAGGTTTTGGTAGGAACCAGGGAACATTGCATTTGAACATCTTAGCCCCTATATTTGTATTTTTAAATTGTAATTCCTTGTAATTATTATTTCCTTGTAATATTAAATATGTTTCTGTTGCACTCTGAGGAAAATATGGGACCCCTCCTGTAGGTAATTAGTCCTGATCCCGTGAGATGACAAGCACCTCAGCTCCCATTGCTGGCATCTATAAAAACATCCATGTTAGAAAATATCACAGTGGCCAAGTTAAGTAAGGTAAATTTAGGGACCTCTCTTCCTCGCATGGTTCATAAACCCACACAAGAGCCCTGGATTAGGGAGCAGGGACCAACTTAGTCCTTAAATGATCCTAACTTGAACTTTTCAACTGGCAACACTTATCTAATTGTTATTATTTATCATTTGTATTATGGTAGCAGTCAAGGACCGTAATCGAAGTCAGGGCCCCATGGCACTAGGCTCTGTTGTACAGGATGACACAGACCCTGTCCGGAAGATAAATACTCTAATATAAGACAAGATGCAGCTAGTAAGTGGGGGGTGGGGGGTGGAGGGGTGGGGAAGGCCGGGGGCGGAACAGGGAAGGGGAAAGGATAACAGTTGTATAGTCACACATTTACATAAGTTACACGTGTGAATAACTTGATGGTTCTGAATCATCAGAATTGTTTTGAAATAAGTGCCAGCAATCCCCACAGGCCTTCTGTCTAGACATTATCACTTCCCTGTAGACATCATGGTAGAAGTGGGTCTTGAGGAGGAGCGGCAGGAGCAGCTTTATGGATTAATTTAGAGAGGTGCTCCATGTGTAGTAGGAGACATAGAATAAAGCACAAAGACTGGCTGTTTTTATAGACATCATATATTTTTATAAAAGAACTGTTCTTTCACTTAGCCTTCTTTGTTCAGCATATGATATTTTTGGATGATATACTGATATTAATTTACAACCAGTTTCACCTTACTGTATTTCACAGTTCACTGCAGCTAGTATTTATTCTATCAGTTAGTACTTAATTAAAGATGGACTAAGTACTAGCTGCAGTAAACTGTGAAATACAGTAGGGTGAAACTGATTGTAAATTCATTTCCTATTTTTCAAAGCTAGACACACTGAATGATCTTTTTTTTTTTTTTAAATCCCCAGACTGACGATAAAGGTGTCTTTGCAACAGATTTGTCTCAGGAGTACCAGATGGTTGCTAAAACATTTAATCTGACGCCGTCACAGATGTGGGACCTCTCCGATGAATCAATCAACTATATCTTTGCTTCAGACAGTGTAAAATTGAAGCTAAAGGAACAATGGCATAAACTGAAACCAAGTCTGCTAAGTAATTAAACTATAGTTATAAATAGATGAAAACAGAATATACTAGCTCAGTTAATAAGGATGATCTGCCTAAGCGATTCTGTCTTTGGCCTTTTAAATTTTTATACAAGCATAGGGTCCAGTCCTGCAGCCTCTGATTATATGAGTTAAGGGCTACAGGAACAGACCCTTATTTAACCAGGATGAGAGAGAAGTTCCTTTCCACACTTTGTCTGAAAAAAGTCTGTCAGTGAGTAAAATTCCAGATTTTTCATGTACTAAATATCATATTCACTGTAGAGAAACTAGTTTTTTTAATTACCGTATATACTCGTTCATAAGCTGAATTTTTTTAGTAAAAAAGGGAAGCATCATAGAAGGGGGTCAGCTTATGAATGGGTATAGAGAGGGAGAGGTGGGACACAGTCCCACCCCGCAACAGAGGGAGCAAGGAGAGGCAGCAGAGCGAGAAGGGAAGAGGCAGGGCCAGAGTCTCTCTGCTTCTGGCCACGCTGTTCTCTCCCTAGCCTCCGAAGCAGCTGCGGCTCTGGGGCTGGCAGGCTGCGGCGGTGCCGCCCGGCCCCACCTTCCAGAGCAGGCTGCAGCTGTGCCACCTGGCACAGCTCGCTGGAGCAGGCTGCAGCCATGCTGCCCGGCCCAGCCCGCCGGAGCAGACTACAGCCGCACTGCCCGGCCTGGCCTGCTGGAGCAGCTCCAGCCAGCCCAGAGACATCCTCACCTGGTCCACCCCAGCTAAGGTGGGAAGGGATGGGATGGGAAGAGTGTGGGGGTCCCGGGCTAGGGGTGGGGTCATGTGGGGGGTGGTCACAGGGGTTACTCCTCTGGCCCCCAGCTTCTCTCCCCCCATCCCCCCAAAATTTCCCCACCGGTTGCTGTCCCGGCCTGTCAGGGTAAGCCATGGTGGGCCGGGACACTTTGTTTACTTAGGTATACCTCCATGCCTGTAGACGCTTGAGGTAAACAAACCGTCTCAGCCTGCCAGCGGCTTATCCTGATGGCCCGGGAGCCAAAGTTTGCCGACCCCTGAATTATAAGTTCAGCTTATGAATGAGTCATAAAAATTTCCATTTTTACTTATCCATGTTGGGGGGGGGGGTTGGCTTATAAACGAACTGGCTTATGATCGAGTAAATACGGTACTTTTTGCTCAAATGTGTTGAAATATCACAAATATTGGAACCATCATAGCAAAATAACGTTGAGTAGGAAAAGAACATAATACACACATAGCAACAATGTACTAAGCAGTATGTATATGTTTTTCTATATCAGGGATAGGCAACCTATGGCACGTGTGCCGAAGGCGGCACGTGAGCTGATTTTCAGTGGCACTCACACTGGCCACTGGTCCGGGGGGCTCTGCATTTTAATTTAATTTTAAATGAAGCTTCTTAAACATTTTAAAACATTTACTTTACATAGAACAATAATTTAGTTATATATTATAGACTTATAGAAAGAGACCTTCTAAAAATATTAAAATGTATTACTGGCACGCAAAACCTTAAATTAGAGTGAATACATGAAGACTCAGCACATCACTTCTGAAAGGTTGCCGACCCCTGTTCTATATCAATCTTAAGTAGGCTGAGTGAGCAGAAAGATATGGACAATCTCAGGGAGAGAAAAATACTTGTCAATAAGATCTTCACACTCAGTTAAGAGACATATTAGAACTGTTTCTGCTGATATAGATGTCTGACCAAAGCTTTCTGTGGGTAGTTTTAATGAATATGCTGAGACAATAAAACTGAACTACACTATCAACACACTCAGAATTAATAGTGTGTTACGGTGTCTGTGTTACACTAGCAAGCAGAAAAAAATTCTAAAACCAAAATCAGCAACTGTGACATTTATGGGGTTTTGTTTTGAAAATGCTTTATTACAATTTAAAGTTTATTTCTTTCCATTTGTTTTTTTTAAAACAAAAAATAGCTTTTTTGATGCTGTGTGTTTCTAAAACCACTACTTTTGTTTTTGCTCAGGGTTTGTAGATTGGAGGCATGTAAATTCTGCAGCAAATTATGTAAAGTTGTATCATTTATAAGGGATGCTTTTCTTCTACTAAGTGATACCATGTCTGTTTTGACACAACAGGGAGCTCTTCAGTTTGGGAAACGAGATGTAGTTTTTGTTAGTGGTATTAATTTATGCATTGATAGATCCTGTCACTCTTCGGGAGAAGAATCACTGACAACACAATCTTGCCATATGTGGCTCCTATATCCCTTAAGAGACTGTGCTTTGTGAGTAGTTTAAGTAATTGTACTAGGAATTGGGATTTAACTTCATAGATTAGGAAAGAGATTCCACCGTGTAGAACTGGTCCTATTACTTCAGGAAATCCCTTTGCTGTCTGAGTTTCAGGAGACCAGACTATTAATGGACTATGACAGACTGCATTTTTTGCAGTGCTAATGAAAGTAGACCGTACTGAATGTTTTGAAGCTATAAAGGCAATCTATTTGAATGAGTCACTGGCTATGCTGTTTTAAGTGTTTGTTGGCTCATGAGAACTGTCATGGATAATGATTTTTTTGTATCTTGTAACAAGGCTACTAATATGGGTTATGTGTTGCCGCTGTCAACAGTCATTGTCACTTCTACTCTGCCTGATCCTGCCAGGTACTCAGACAATTGGGCCCTTGAAAATCTTTTTAGGAGGGGGAGATCTAGCAACAGTCATGGGGATGGGTAATATAGTACCTCCAAATATTTGTGAAAGGCTCAGATTTCACAAGCCTAGTGATAGGATCCCAGTCCTTGGTCTCTAGGTGTCAGGGCAACTTGCTGTTGTGGCTGAGCCAATTGGAAAAAGGTTTATGATGATAAAAACTGGAGATAGAGTTAGAATGTTTATGTGGCAGGATGAGCTTTCTCAGCTATGTCATTTAAAATGAAGCCTCTGGCTTTCACTAAATGATGAGTGACTCAGTAGAGGGATGGTTCTTTTCTGCTGAGAATACTCACCTCTCATGTGCTAAGAAGTCAGTTCAGACAATCAGTTACGTGACCTCCTAGCAGCAGCTGGACATAGGAAACAACCACAGCTTTGTGACATCTGCTCTGTATAGAAGGAGCTGTCCTGGCTGAGCTCCCCAGTTCTTTTCTGTGTCCCAGTAGGAGATCACTCTCTGACTTCTGAACTAGGGATTTAGTTGTTTATTGTGATCCACTTTCAGGTAGCTGCTGCTTATATGTATGTGGGGAAGAGCAAGATCTAGCTGCATTCTGCTCCCACATCCCCCAGTCCTGAGACCAAGGAAAGAGCGCTCTAGGGTGAGGAGCTGTGGTTCATGTGTTTTTAGTAAATATTCCCCGCACCTTATCAGCCATCCATGACTGGGATCAGTTGTGCCCCAGCCATAAAGTACAAGTAATTTGTATAAATTGCTGTGTGGGGGTTGTGTGCCCACTGGAAAGCCAGCCAGAATATGACTTTAGAGTGGAACCTCAAAGTTACGAACATCAGAGTTTCAAACTGACCAATCAATCACACATCTGATTTGGAACCAGAAATACACAATCAGGCAGTAGCAGAGACCACACACCTCCCCCCCCCCCCCAGAAAAGAAAAGCAAGTACAGTACTGTGTTAAATGTAAACTACTAAAAAAAAAAAAAGCAGCATTTTTCTTTTGCACAGTAAAGTTTCAAAGCTATATGAAGTCAATGTTCAGTTGTAAACTTTTGAAAGAACCACCATGATGTTTTGATCAGAGTTATGAACATTTCAGAGTAATGAACAACGTCCATTCCTGAGGTTTCATAACTCTGAGATTCTACTGTATATTAAAACTGCTGTTGGGAGATGGGGTGCTCTGGAGAAAAGAGCAAAGGGTCAGAAGCTGTGAAGTTCTGAGGGTAAACCTCATCTCTGCTGTTGATTGGCTGTATGGCCTTAGGCAAGTAACTTCACTTCACTGCCCCAGTTTCCAGGCTGTAAAATGGAGATAAATGCTATCTGTCTCATGGAGGTTGTTACGATCTGTTTGTTTGTTTGTTCAGCATTCTGAACATGTAAAGTGGTATGTAAACGTTAAGTTTTGTGCTTATCAATGCACACTTGTGCCCATGCGAAACCCAGTGAGGGTCAAAAGCTAGCCTTCCATTTTCTATGTAGCAGATTCTTTCCAACCCTTTTGAAGTGGGTAGGATTCCAGGGGACTCCCCAAGCAGTATTCGATTTATTTTTCTTTCCACCTCCCATTCCTCTTTGTGCAGAGTGGCTTACCAGTCTGAGGCAAACTCTTTGTATAATCTTTCCTTTAGCTGGATCCCTCTAACTAGCTTTTAAAATACAAATTAGCTTTGTTTCCAAGTTAAAAAAAATCATTAGTCCAATTGTTTGTTTTGCTTTTTCCACTGAAAATAAATAAAGTAGACTTGAATAAAAATCTGTATGCCTTTTGTTTTAAAGCAAAACTGAGGTAATCCTGCATGAATTGTCATGTTGGTTTTAGTTAGTGTTTAAGGCCCTGATCCTACAACTTGTTCGACATGGGTTGATGCTTGCATCCCCATGGATCTCCACTGAAGTCAATGGATCACCATGTAGATGCAGGGGTCTGACCGTGCAAAACAAGTTGCAGGATCAGGGCCTTAGTGTGTTACAGTTATACACAGACTCCTGTAATAATGAATAGTTCCTGACATGAGGATGTGTGAATATATGTTGTTGTGTACCTCATCCATATCTAGATCCAAACCATTTATATTACACTTGGGAACATGGAATCTACAAGTACATGAAATTCATATCCAGAGTAGGTTGACATTAAATATGGATGATGGACTTTCCACATGCATCTGTTTTGTATTGAAAAAAATCCCACACCATTAAAGTAGTAAGGAAAGAGATGGATTTCACTACAGTCTGACTCTGTCGATCTTTATTGCTACTCATTCATGGCTCTGTCCTCCTCCCACTGAAGTCAGTAACAAAACTCATTGATTTTAATGGTGAAAAGCGCTGTGGTGATACCCTGGGACCCTGCATGCTCAAAGAGAATTTTCTTGGAAGCACATGCCTTGTTTTGAAAATGGGTTAATAAAATCTCCTTGCTTATCATTAATGCTACTGCAATATTATGGGAAAATATCTCATTTTTTGCCATATCATCATCCATCCTCCCTTGCACTTGGCCATGTCTGGTATTACAAATAGTACTGGTATTCACTGTTGTAATAAATGGGTAATGGGTGTATTGCAACTTTTAAAATGTAAAAGATGTGCATATTCTTAGTGCTCTAAGGGTAGAGGCTGAATCCTGAGATCCTTGATTTCAATGGGAGTGTTGCTGGAGTGAGTACATTGTAAACAAGGACCTCAGTATTTGGTGCCCCAGTTTAGAAATACTCAGATTCCCTGGATCTACATTTAAAAAATAATCCTTTTATTTTAGTCTCAACATACATAAAAATCAATCTTTAAAAAAAGTTAAGGATTTAAGCCTGGGTCTAATAAAATTTGTTCTTGTTCCTCCACTAGATATCTATGTGGAATGACAGGAAGTTCCATGCATACGTGTGTAATGTAAGGAGAGGGCTTGAACGTCTATACAGACTGTGATACCAGTAGCAGGGCTTTTTTATTATGGCCATCCACTGCACATGCAAGATGCTGTGCTAGCAGGAGATATAGCTGTTACACCCATTCTATCATGCATATGAACTGTCATGTCTTTAAGAGCATGATGGTTAAATAGGTGCAGTTTGACTAGTATCCTGATTGTTCAGTCATCCAAAGTGATTACACTGTAACAAGCAGCATTTGGACCTCAGTTTTGAATACAGCTAAGTGGAATAACACAATGAATCCAACTGAACCAGAGAAGAAGCCTTTCATGGATATGTGGGTATGCAAGTAAGTGATATCATCAGAGTGTAGTATTCTGTATACAGTTTGGGCAGCACTTTAGGATGAAAGGAGCTATATAAAATGTAAGATACTTTGGCTTACATTAAAAATTATAACAATTCCCCAACAGGCATGGAAGGGAGACTGCAGATGTAGGACAGTTGTGTCACACCAATCTAATTAGTCTATTTTTCAATATTAAATATTCTTATGGTTAATTTTTAAAAGGTATTGTAAGAAGTAAAAATCAACACTCCTTCTCATTGACTGTTTTTCATGGCAGATGAAGGAAAGAAGCTACAGTAGACAAAACCTAGCAAGGCACCCTGGATTTGTACTGGCTGGTTAGTGAAACAGGAGGGACACAGTAGCTGTGATTATGTTTTGGGCTTCATTTTCTTCTGTCCTTTCCTCTAACTAGCCCAGAGAGTGAATCGGTCGCACACTGCAAAAGACATAAAGCAGATACAGCTCATGTGAAGTAGGAAGATGGTGTCAACTCAATTTTTACAAATTTACTCAATGGAAAATATCCCCAAGAACTTCAGTTTAATCACCCTTTTCCAGTCCCCACTGTGATTTGCCTATAGCAGTGTCAGTTCTGAGTGCTCACATAAAACTGGTATGTTAACCAATGTGTTCTGGTAGTATTTGGTTTGAGTTACTTTGGCCTTCTATTATGGCAATAATATCGGCAAACTCTTGGATGACAGGAGAGGCCCTAGAAGACTGGAGAAGGGCTAACATAATGCCCATCTTTAAAAAGGAGGAACTGGGAAATTATAGCTCAGTCAGCCTGACCTGAATACCTAGGAAGCAACTTGAGCAATGTATAAAACATTCTATTTGTGAATACCTGGAGGATGAAGGGGTAATCACTAGCAGCCAGCATGGATTTACTATGAACAAATGATGCTAAACCAGCTTGATTTTCTTCTTTGACAAGGTAACTGGTTTGGTGGATAGGGAGAATGTGGTGGACATAATATACCTGGACTTTAGCAAGGCCCCACATTACATTCTGATAAGTAAACTGAAGAAATGCATTCTTGGAAGAACTATCATTAAGTGGATACATAATTGGTTTAACAACCACAATCAAAGATTATTAATGGAATAATGTCAGACCGGAAGGAGGTCTCAAATGGGATTCCACAGGGATCTGTTCTGTGTCTGGTGGTGCTTAACATCATTATTAATGATCTGGATGTAGGAATAGAGAGCATACTGATCAAATTTGCACATGACACAAAGGCAGGGAGGGTTGCGAACACTTTGGAGGATAAAGCTAAAATTCAAAGGGATCTTGATAAATTGGAGAACTGAACTATTGACAACAAAATGAAATTCAACAAAGACAAATGTAAGGTGCTGCACTTTGTGGGGGGGGAAACAAATGCACTAATAGAAAATGGAGGATAACTGGCTTGGCAGCAGCACTTCTGAGAAGGGTCTGGGAGTTGTGGATCACAATCTCAACATCTCGACATGAGATGCTATTGCAAATAAAAAGTACATGCAATTTTGGGTTGCATTATCAGAGGCATAGCATGCAAGTTATGGGAGGAGATAGTATTGCTTAACTCTGCACTGGTTAGGCCTCTGATAGAGTTCTGAATCCAATTTTGGTCACCAATATATAGAAAAGATGTAGAGAAACTAGAAAGGATCCAGTGGTGAGCTACAAAGATTATCAAAGGGATGGAATGTAAAGGCTGAAGGAACTGGGTATGTTTAGTTTGGAAAAGAGATTAAGAGGGGATATGATAGCAGTCTCCAAATACTTGAAAGGCTGCCATAAAAAACAACAGAGAAAAGTTGTTCTCTCTTGCCACAGAGGACAGGACAAGAGGCAATGGTTTTAAACTACAGCATAGCATATTTAGATTAAATCTCAGGAAAAACTTTCTAATTATAAGAATAATAGGACAATGGAAAAAACTGCCTGGAGAATTAATGGAAGCTCCCTTCACTGAAGGTTTTCAAAAGAAGGCTGGATAGCCATCTGTCATGGATGGTTTAGATACAACAAATCCTGCATCTTGGCCAGGGGTTAGATTAGATGACCCTTGTGACCCCTTCTAACCTTATGGTTTTATGATTCTATGAGTCTTATATGTGCATTATTTGTATGTAATAGTTCCTGGCTTTATTATTCATGTTACATACTTTACTTGCTACACAGTCCAGCCAACCCTGTACTCGAGTTGCAGTGGTTCTTCCTGGAGGCAGGCAGCAGCTGTTTCTATAACTCTGGAAGTTTGTTAGTTGAGCGAGCGCTGGCAGTAGAAGTAAGATGTCACTGACAAACTAAGTCCCTCCTTGCTACTTGGGAGGGACAGCCCCACTGCACTACACACGGGTGATACAGGATACAGTGGTAAATACAAAGCCTGTAGTCTTTTTCTGGCTGCTAATAGGACATTTCCTTGTTGGCAAACTGCATCAGATCTGGAACCTTGAATGCTAATCTCCACTGCTTCACTATAACTTTGTCTGCACTATGCCACTGCTAACACCTGCTCTGAGCAAATCTAATTGACATGGTGTTAAAAATAGCCCTGAGAGCTTTGTCAACACTTAGGCCTCTACCTTTGCTAATATCTGTGTAGTTGTTAGCAATGACAGGACATTTTTAGAAAATGTCCGTAATGTAAAGGCCTGAGTTGGAGACTTCTTCCAGTCCATTGGAAAGCAGAGGTAGTTCAAGGGACTCGTAGTAAGGAAATCTATATTGAGGATATTTGCTGGCTTGAGTGCTAATGGAAGAATGTACGTGTTTGACGTATCAAAATAACTTTGTGATTCTATAATAATCAGACTTGATTAAGTTAATTCGATTTCTGGTACCTGGGTTAGAATTTTTTTTTTTTTAAACTTGAGTCTTAAAAGGTTTGAGTCCCTTTGCCCTGGCCAACCAAGCTCTGTGTTTATAACCCAAGTAAGCCCCAAAATAATCTAAATTGTGTTTAAGCATGGTTATTAAACTTATTTCTTATACTACCATAGATGGGCTATAGTTAAGGTTGGAAGGATTAGAGTTTTACTGATAAATGTTGATTTCACCATACACTCACAAACCAGCGTAAAATATTTCTAGCAGTGATGATAAAAATTTAGATACGCAAATTAAGAAAAATGCTGCTTGAGAACTTATTAGACTTTAATTTAAAGATACTTACTTTGTGCATAGTTTTATTTATAATATAAACAAACCCCAAATTACTAGCCAGCATGCTTAGGTTTTCTACAGACAAATAAGCAAGCATGTTTATTTGATTTTTAATTAATCAATACAGTAGAATCTCAGAGTTACGAACACCAGAGTTACAAACTGATCAGTCAACCACACATCTCATTTGGAACTGGAAGTACACAATCCAGACAGCAGCTAAGACAAAAAAAACCCAAATACAGTATATTACTGTGTTAAATATAAACTACTAAAAAAAAAATTGAGGGGAAGCAGCATTTTTCTTCTGCATAATAAAGTTTCAAAGCTGTGTTAAGTCAATGTTCAGTTGTAAACTTTTGAAAGAACAACCATAACATTTTGTTCAGTTATGAACATTTCAGAGTTATGAATAACCTCCATTCCCGAGGTGTTCATAACTCTGAGATTCTACTGTATGAATTTACTGTTTGACCTTTCAACAAACCAGGCAAGAATTAATATAAAAGAGGCACATTTAGTTTAAATTCATAGAGGAATGATGGATTAGTTTGCTCATTTGTAAAATAACCATTTTTTGTATATTTTAAATTATCATGTATTTAACTGGTTCTTAGTAATAATACCTAGACTACTGCATGAATAAAAGAGTGTGTATGTATGTGCGTGCACCCCCCCCAAAGTGTATATAAATATAATATACTATATATATTTGTTACTCATACAGGTATTATCACTAAGAACTAATGAAACAGTACATTAAATGAGCTTGATGGAAGTAGAGAGATTTTTTTCAGAAAGTGACTTAAAATTTGTACTTTACTAGCTTACCTCTTTATTCAAAACTGCCTTTAATACTATTATGTGACACATGGCTCATGCTAAAAGTTACTCTTGCTATCATGATATAAGCTTTTTTTCCTTTTCAGTTTAAGAATTTTCAGAGCAGGGAGCTTAATGTTTGTAAAGCACTGAGTACACTTTCAGTTAACTACAAATAAAATTAAACAGCTTGAAATAAATTAGTTTGAGTTGTTATCAACCAAGTTAACAAAACCATTAGTTAGGTACCTGTTTTAAAAACTTATTTCCATCACAGTAACTTTCACCTTTCTCCCTATTTTTTTCATAGCTTTAAAGATTCATTTGAAATTTGTTTTGATGGTTGGTAAAATCAGACTTGTGTCTTATCACTTTTGAAAATGCTACTCATAGCCTCTTAGAACTATTTCCTGCTTGACTTTCTAATACTTATGTCATTTGCAAGCAGGATTTGACCCATAACTGGAAGACAAAACGAAGTGAAATATTCCTCACCAAAGGGCTTGCCAGCAGTCCTCCAGGGTTTGATGGAGTCTATGACTTTGATGTAGCTGAGTTGTTTTCTGTCCATTACAGGACCACAACCTGCAGAAGGGAAATACAATTTCTTAGCACATTTTTTGTACTAACTACTAAGTACCCAGTCTTGCAAGCTCTACTCATGTGATTAGTACTAGTGACTGTAGTGGGACTCCTTCTATGTATAAGGGTTGCAGAATTAGACCTAAATATTTATTTCCTACTAATTTTATATAAATGTTGATGTAAGCAATATGAAAGAGGAGAAAATGTTCCTACAGAGGGAAATGATGCATATTGTCTTTCATTTGGTTTTCCAGTGTTGGAAAACAGATGAGATAGCATACATGGTAGAATTTGGTTTCAGTAATTTAAAAACAAAATGTTCATTTGGTCTTCTGCTGAGATTTTGTACAGTAAGTCAAGGTTTAATCAAAAGTTGATTATTTTGTACCTGAAGTGGAAACGAGGTTGGATTTCATGACTTGGGCTTGGATGTTTCTTGTATTTGCCTCATTTTGGTTCATCAGAAAGTTTCTCTTCTCCTAGAGCACACAAATAGTTAAAACCTCATTCTGGAGCCTGATTCAGTTCTAGTGACTTCAACAGGGTGAGGATTCAATTGTGAGTCCCCAAGACAGTAAGAAATATTTGTGCTTTTAGGAGAAAAGCATACTTACTAGATCAGTAAGATACATGTTTAATTTGTTGTCCATCTTATGATCTGAAAAGGCTGTTGGTATAGAAATTAAAGATAGTCTCTGAAAGTAAGAAAAATAAAATAAAAAAGATTAATAATAAAATAATGCTACAGGTTCAATTAATTTCTGTAAAATAGTTCACACACATGCTATTTCAAATATATTTTAATTTTTGTGCATAACAAAGTACTTATTCATATTCACAGATAAATATTTGAAAAGAACACAGTATTTTATTTGAATACATACTGATTCTAATATAAATTTGAGTGTAAACCTATTTTATTATAAACTAAATTGTACCAAATTTCACCAAAAGAAACAAAGTTACTCACCCAGCACAGAAGGACATGATGTAATCAGCCTAAGTGTTGGCTTGAGACTGGGTTTTATCTGATTTCTGTACTAGTTTCAAGTAATGACTTCACAATGTGGTTAACATGGAGTCTGTGACCTTATGATGGGTGAAGCAGCAGTATCATCATTTGATACTTTAAACTGAGTTGCTGTATTGTGAGAGTTATTACTGATTAAAAGCTGTCTTAAAAAGAGGTTATTAGCACAGAGGTGCACCAATTAACTAAGGAGATCATTGATATAAAAAGGAAGGAAGAGTTTAGATTTGGAAATATGTGTGCTTAGGAACAGGCACAAAAGGGACTACAGTGCTATGGCAAAAAGAGGAAGAATAGTTTTCCTCCTTAATCCAGGAAAACCCACTAGACCAATTTATTGGGAAATACCACATTTGTGACTCTTCTTTTTTTTTTTTTTTTTTTAAATCTGTAGTTGTTTTGTGTGCTGCCAGGGCCCATCACAAGTGAACACTCCAAATTATTTCCATCGGTCCATCGTATTCTCTCAGCTCCATGCTTACCTTGCATGTTCTACAACACTGGATGCTCAAAGCTTCACCACAGGATCATGTTCTTTGATGCTCTTGACACCATCACACTATGTAGATAGCGTAAGAGTAGTTTTTTAAATGTTAAATAGTTCTTGGCAGAATTTCATCAGTAAATTGTAACTTATTTGCAATATGCTATATTAGTACTCAAGACCATAAAAGGAAATTGATTTATAAGCAAAACATACTTTACCCTAATTTTGCTTAGCTGAAGTATAGAAATCATAGTGTAGTTAAAACATAAATATGCCAAATTGATCCTTTTAATTAAGATATGTACTCAATGAACCTTCCAGCCATTCAGAAGGGACTAAAGTCTGGGGTTATTTATTGAACAAAACTCCCATTGAATTTAATCATTAGTTCTTAGCAATGTTAAAAAAAAACAAAAAACCAACACATACTAACTAATCAGACTGATCATTACAGCCTGAGAGCTTTCTCCATAATAACCAAATGTAGAATGTGTGGTTGTAGATACAAAGAACCAAATGTTACCCTTAATTACACAATTGTTTCGGCTCCCAGTGATGCATGATTGGATCTAATCTCCAGATATAACAAAACAGTTAGTATGCCCATCATATTTAATGGCTGAAGTAAAAGTTATCCAGACAGAAAAAATTAAATAATTTTTAATTCCCATTCTTCAACTGGTGTTAAACAAACTTGCTTACAGGCTTTAGTTCCGAGGCCTGTACATTATTTATTTGTAAGTTTATTAAGCATGTATAAAATATGAATATGGAATGTTGAAGTGTTTGGTGACTTTTGTTTTGGCCTTTTTTGGAACTAAGATGGTAAAATAAGTACATTGACTAAAATAGTCATTGTGGAATGCTAATGGGACACTACACTGAAATTTTACACTGAAAATAACAATATGTGAATGCAATTATTACTCTTCAAAGACCGCCATTGAATGGCGAGCAGACCATCTAGCAGGCCAGGGCATTGGCAAAGAATGAGTCTACATGGCAGCTCCGTAATCTGCATAATCAGGGTTTCAACAAAATATGTTTCTCAACCAAGGAGTATATGGTTGTGGTGAAGTAAGGAAAATGACATGAAATCAGCCTGGATATCTTGTTACCTGGACTGGAAGTAAGTTTAGGACCTTGTTAGCGACCTTGAGACTAGAATCTGGTATCTTTACTCACGAAGAATAGTATCTCAAACCATGAGTAGGCTCATTGAAGTCTCTGGGACTACTTGTAGAGTGGGGCAATACTTAGTGAGAGTAAACAGCAGAATATGGCGCTAGCTAATTATGAGATTATATTCCCCTTCTTTCATTTCTGTAAGGAAAAGTGACTGCACTTCAGCTCCCTGACAAAAGGTTGTTGGAGTCTGAGGATGTTATAGTTTAACCATGTTTTAGCATTTGGAATAAATAGGCCTCTAATCAATGGGCTAGTATTCCCTGCCAACTTCAGTAGTGTTTTTGTAGGATAGAGTTTTCTGATGGGGTTGTCTGTGAAATAGTACTTTTTAATGTGTGAATTAAAAAAAGGACCCAAGCTACTGGCAGATACTCATTGAGCAGAGTGGAACATTTCTGATGCTAATTAGTTGTGTTGTTGCATCAAAAAGTTTCAAGCAAAACCAGCTGATTAAGTCAAGGAGAAGATTTCATATTCAAAGCATCAATGATACACAGGAATACATTTTACTTTTGAGGCCTGCATACTGAGTGAAACAATGGTACAGCTCTAGTAAGCTTTACTATTTTTACTTGTTTTCTCTGTAAGCATATATTGCCTCCCCACTCAAATAGAGATGAGCTTTTTTGCTAGATAAATGAGAGGAAACTGATTTTTTTTAAAGTAAAGATACAGCTACTTTAATATCAGTTGTGCTACATGAAGTGAAATTTGTTTTTGTTAGCTATAGATAACCACTTAAAAATGGACTCCAAGCCCAGGGACAGTGAATGCTATTTTTCCTTTTGGATTGTAATAAACACAGCAAGGCTACTGAGTAAAAAACATTATTTCACAGTACTGATGAAGTGGTTACTTTTCAGCCTGGTTGAAAAGCGATCATGCTGCTGTATTTGACAGAGGTTGGAGCTCACAATTGGAAACTTTAAATTACAGCCTATTGCTAGGCAGAACATGTTTTTTGTAAGAATGGCTGTTTTGTCAAAACAAGGGTTCATCTAGCCCAGTATCCTGTCTTCTGACAGTGGCCAGTTCTAGAGGCTTTGAAGGGACTAGACCAAACAGGGCAATTATCAAGTGATCCATCTCCTGTTGTCCAGTATGAGGCTCTTCCAGCTGGATGTTTAGGGACAGCTTGAGCATGGGCTCATTCCCTGACCATCTTGGCTAATAGGGACTGATGACTCTATCCTCCATGAACTTAATCCTTTTTTTAAAACCCAGTTTTGGCTGTCCCACCATCCTATGGCAATGAGTTTCACAGGTTGACTGGGCTTTGTGTGAAGTACTTTTTTGTTTGTCTTAAACCTGTTATCTATTAATTTCATTGGGTAACCCCTGGTTCTTATGGTATGTGAAGGGGATAAGTCACTTTCCTATTCATTTTCTCACCCTCATTCATGATTTTATAGCCATATATCATATGCCCCCTTGCTTATATCACAAATGCTTATTCAAACTATATGGCACCTCAGAAAAGCTGTGCTGTTCTCTAAGATTTCCTACTGAAGAGCATATGAACTCAAATCCAGCCAACTAGGCTATAAGTAGTTTGACAAATTTAGGATTTTAAACTCCTCCATCCACAGGAACCCTTCCCCAAGCTTCTTCTCCACCCCACTTCATGGATGAGGTATGTTATTCTCAGATAAATGAATAATAGGCCTCTATGCTAGGGGGGACCAGCAAGACAACTTGTTTGTGTAGGTACAGCTAATTTATTCCCTTTTGCTAGAGATGTTTCTCTATGAAGCCACCACCAATAGCCAACTTGTTTGCCTAATTTGATTACCTATTCCTCAAACTTAATTTTCATCCCAATTGCTCATGTGTTCTTTAGTGAAGCCTGATTTTCTCCAGTTCCCTGTTCTACTGGGTTAGCCAACAGTCCCAATTTTTTTAAATCGGGTAAGTAACAATACCTCCAAGATAGTTTCTGCTGTTATGGTGACATTTTCTGTAGGATGAAGTTTAGACCTAGAGGTACATTACCCTGCTTGACAAGAAGAGTGAGCTATGACAGCTTCTTAGGAATACATGCATTGCCCCAGATGAAGTGATTCATCTAATCTGGACTTCTGCCAGCTGCAATGGCTTTTTAAAAAAAGTGAACACTGAGTGTGCTCATACCTGTGCAATCCTGAGGAAATAGTCCAGGTATTGATATGTACTTAGGTAAAGCAAAGCAAAACAAAACATGCACACCACCTGTCTTCAAATATGGTGAATGCTTATAGCTTTGCTGTCTGGACTCTTTTTGAAGACAAATTTCTGGGAGCCATGTTATTAATGAGCTAAACTTAGGGATTGTACACACCAGTGCTTACTTCAATATAATGTAAGTCACTCACAGGTGTGGAAAAGCAACATAAGTTACACAGATCTAAGCGCCCGTGTGGAAAGTGCTGTTGGTGGGAGAATCTGTCCAGCTGACATAGCTGCAGCTGCTTGGGCAGATGGAGTGATGCTGACAGGAGAGCTCTCTTCTGTCAGCATGGAGTGTCTGCACTAGCACTGCTACAGTGGTGCAGCTACATCAGTACAGTGACACCAATGTAGATATTTTAGTGTAGACTAGCCCTTAGGTTGCCTATATCCATTAATATAAGGCCTAGCTTACATGCAGGATTCACTCTAAACTGCATTGGTCATTTGACATATACACATGATGTCCTCGCACAATAGGTAGAGCAAGTCATGTGAAACTTGAAACCTAAACCTGGGCCAGACAGGGTTGGAAGATGTAGGTATTCCATATTCCAAAGAAAACTGTTCAGCCTACTTTATAGGAAACACCCATTTAAACAATTTGGTTTAGACGGTCACACACTTTAGAACCGTTAGTTTTTATCTGATAATTTTGAACATTAGAATCTGATACCTAGAAAACAGTTCGTTGCTCAGCATTTTTTTATTCACATCACAGAAAATACAGTTTGGTCCTATTATATAGCATCTTTGGAAGTTTAAGCAAACAAGTGTAGTAAAGTGTCTGACATGACATTACAGCTTAGTGTTCCTTTCAACAAACTGAAAATAGGAAGCCTTCAAACCTCTTAGTAAACAGACTGGAGATGTATTGCTTTGAAATGCTATCGTACAACAGCTAAATATTAAGTGTTTACACATTGCTGTTCAGAATCATAGCTTTGCACAAAAATGCAGTTACATAAATTGTTTTAAATACCTGGCATAAAAAAAAAGTAACATTTCAATGTTCTGCTCTTTTAAACAAAAAATATATAAAAATAATGCAGATTAAGTGCAAATACAAATATACAAATGAGTCTCTACATGAATACAAAACCTTTAAAAATTAAATACTGACTTCATTCAGTCACTTAAGTGCTAGTTTTGTTTTTTTTACCAGGCTTGAACAAAAATAAATTGATTTGTGAAACTTGTTTAAAAAAAAAAACCCAAGATTTATTCATTCTTCATAGGTTTATTCCTTTCACACCCATTATGGAATCCCTTAGTACCATCAGGACCTTTGGGTAACCGCAACACTCCTACAGGTAACCCATCTGCATTTTGTATTTTCCGGGCAAGCATTGGGCTACTTACTGGACTTTTTTCTTGTGTTACAGTTTGAGCTTGTCTTCTTCTCTGAACCCATGGGCTACTAGAAGGTGTAATACTGCTATCTGAAGAGTAATCTGCACATTTCCTTGAGATTTCAGGGCTAGTACTAGGGTTAAGTTTTCCATCTCCAGCAAGTGGAGACTTCTTGGACACTTTGCGCAGAGAAGATGGGCTATTCCAGGGGCTTGACCTAGGTGAAACATTAGGGCTCAGGTGGTTGTTCTGGTAAGTGGTAGGGCTCAACTTGTTAGAAGTATTCGTCTTGCGTCCAGATAGTGGAGATGTAGGATTGCTCTCTGGATCAGAAGAGCTGTTTGCTGATGATTCATCCCCAACATACTGAAGTTCCTCAACTCTTTTATTTAGGGATCTAATTTTGTTGAGAGACTTGCTGGGATCTTCATCATGGTTCTTGTCTTTCACAACTTTTTTCTTTGGAGGCTTCATACCTATCAGGATAACTTTCATGCCAATTTCATTATTCTTTTCAATGCACATGATTTCATGAGCTTTAATTGCTGCATCTACTTCTTCAAACTCTACTATGGCACATTCCTTTGTTCCAACTTGGGTGTATCGATTACTGAATCTCTTGACATCAGGTGGAAGATCCTTACCAGGTTTGAGAATGCGAACTGATGAGATTACACCAAAAGTAACAAAGGTCTTGAGAAGATGCTCCATCATCTTTTCTTGCATGCATCCATTTTCTTGATCCTGGCTCAGAACCTGTAGCTCAGATATCAAGTGGATATCATACACAAGCAGCATCTTGCTAGGCAGTGTCTCACTAGCAAACACTGGAACTGGGGTATTTCTTCTAACCTTTCTGCTATCTTCATTCAGCTCAAGAATGTCTGAATACTTCAAGGCATAGGCTGTGATTCTCCAGTCTCTGGTAAGATGTTTTACCTTTAAGAAAAGAGTTACACTTTAATGCAGCTCATTAAAACCACCAGAACTATACTGATGCTGTCACTGAGCATCAGTAAGATGTTGTGAATCTCCTGTTCCTTTTACATGATTGAGATCAGAGTCGTCAACAACTGCAGACTTACCCAGCCTAAACAAATCATCATTTCTATGGCTATTATATGTCTCTTCAAGAGTTCTTAGAATCTTTCTACTCCCATCTCATCCTAAAGGCATGCTCATGCTGCCTATTCAACAGTTGCTTTGCCTGGTGCCTCAAATTCTAAACAGGTAGGCTCCCCTTCTGTCCCATTACCTTATTTTTGTGCTTAATTTTAAAAAAACAATTAAACAGAGTTCCTATCCTCTAATAGTTAAATAGGCACTTCCATAGTGCCTTTCAGAGAATTATAGGCAAAATATCAGGCCTAGGACCCACAAGTCCTGACTCTCAGGGCACTATAGCTATTGGATCAACTGTATAGCCATGTTCTTCAGTCTGTATAGGTTAAAAGACATTAATCTCTAGTCAGGATGGTGTTGGCTCAAAAAAAAAAATCTACCATGTCATTTTAAAAGTCTCTCCCCTAAAGCTAGGAGTTCCTAAGGGGAAAAAAAAACCAGGTTAAGATCTTGCTTGGTAGGAAGGGATGCTTTTTCTAAATTTCTTTCTCCCTTAGGCTTGATGGACTTACACAATTTCTTGGTCAAATCAAGAAGTTTTGTCTTTTGATTATTTATACAACGTTTTAGAAGAAAAGAACAAACGTAACAGTCGGATGTTAACTGTATCAACCTTTCATACTGGCCAAAAAAGGCAGTGTGCCATATCTGTTCAATAGCTCATTAAGTGGGATAGAGTAGATTTAAAGGCCCTTCAGAAATGAAACCTACCTTTTTGAAAGACGTGAGTAGTTTAACACTGACATAACCCATCTTATTTCTTCTCACATGCTTTAAGAGGAAGGCATCTTTCTCAAGGTTCTCATCTGAGAAATAGTATTCAACCTGTGTTACAAGCTTTTGGATCAGCTCATTATCTGGGGGTTTCCAGTCCTGGTCGAAATCATCACCATCATTCTCCCCGCCACTAGAACAAGACAATGAAGTCATTTTATAAATTGATCTTAGTCTGGTCATTGCTGTCTTACTTTTCATTAGCTTTATCAGTAAAAAGCAAGTTAGCAAACTGCAGATGCTTGTTTAGAGAATGCTGTGCTAGAAATATTATAAATTTGATTCACTAACCTAAGCAGTATTAACCCACCCTTCAACTCCAGTGCTGAGCTTTGTTTGGCAATCGATCTTATCAGATTCCATCATCTCCCCTGTACAAATGTAACATCAAACATGAATTTGAAGAAAGGAATGGGGAGAACAAGCTGTTAAATTAGAAACTAAAAATACCGATTTAAAGCAGATTGTTTCATCACAACAAACAGTTTACTCCTCTGAACAGAAAATGACAGCTATGCCTATGGGGACAAACATCTAATTTTCACTTGTGACCTAAGCAACCTAAAACAACCAGCTCAGAGTGAAAGGGCACATGCATTAATTCACAGAACCACATGGGCACCAGAGCAGAAAGCACAGACCTTTTTCTCAAATTATTTGATAAACAATGAGTAGGTTCAGTCAGTTCTCCCCCTGCAGCAGGATGCTTGTTCAGAGAGGGAATCTTTCCAGTCAGCCTAAGGAGCCAAAGTCCTCAGCTAATGGCAAGAGCAGATCTCACAGAACAATGAGTCATGTACTTTAACATTTCACAAACACTGCACCACAAGTCCAAGTCTTCAGCCAGCTTCTAAGAAAATAAGATGTTGGTGCTATGCAAAGCTTATTTATCTATCATTGCTTCCCTTTTCCATCTGAAGCTGCTAAAAAATTACTGTAGATTTTTTTCTTGAGGATAGTTGCATAACAAGCAGTGAGCCAGAAAACAGTGTCCTAACAACCTGTAGTGCAAAAATGTAGTTGATGTTAAAGCTAGGATTCCAACAAGCATTTAAACATTGAACAGGAATAAGAGGATTATATTTTACACATTTGAAATGTTATTCAAATGCTAAACATATAACAGAGATAGGCTAGAGCTGACAGTTTCAGATCCATGGTTTTGGGACAGGATGCATTCTTGTTCAGTGTCCATCTTATTAGTTTTGGATGTGTACAAACAGGTAATAATTTAAAGTGCCTTCCCTCTCCCCCCCCCCCCCCCCTTGGGAGAGACCTTCCAAAGTCTGACTCTCTTTGCCTAAAGTTCTCTAGTTAACAAGTCATCACCTCTGTTGGACATCTCATCCAAAATAGTAATTCTTAATCCAGGGCACACTTCTCATGGACCTCTGTCCCTCTACCGTTCCTAATGCCTATAATTTGAAGTACAAATCTGGGCAAATTAAGTGACCATGTGTCATTGGGGCAAACAACTCAACCCAACAGTACATTTCTAGAAGTTATATCAAGGTTCACAGAAATTTAATACATAATTATACATGGGATATCCAGGTACAGCTATGTGTCTTATTTATTAAAGACCTGATTTGCAGTGGGGCCTCATCCTGGAATTTACTTGAGTCCACAGCTTCCTGGATACATTTTAGATTTAAATAAAAATGCCTACCCAAAAAGCTGTTGGCAGCATAAATCACAATGACCATAAAAATAGATTTATTGATAAATTAACTCAGCCACCCAAGAAATTCAAATCAACAGAAAAGGCCCCTAGAACATCCCTTCTTCCTTCTCCCCCCAATTTTATCTGGCTTTTGCAACAAGCCCCAAATATGATCATATCCGTGCTATTGTGGACCAATGGAGGGAGCAAGTTCCAGCGTCCTGGGGTTTTCACGGCGGGGGGGGGCTTTGTTGGCTGCTCACTCTTAGGGTAAGAGGGAATGCTGCTTGAGCACATCTGCTATGGCAGTTTGTCAAGCAGTGATAGTGCACTTACTTGCCTGACTGAGACAGCCTATCACTTGCAAATGCAATCTTGAGGCACCACTGTCTGTACCCACCAAGAGAGATTTAATCACATGAAGATTGCAGTTTTGTATACAAAGGTTCTACTTGGGTCAGTGGAGTTTGCACACATTACTTACTTACTGCTCACTCGGTGATGGACACAAAGTCAAGCCCCTAGAATAATATACTGGAACAATTCTAAAAAAGGTCTCCATATTTTAAGACCCTTTTAGCCAGCTAGGTGATGTTGGAAGTACAATTGAAAAGGGCAGGGGGAAGAGAGAGAGAGAATTCTTGTTTGAAAGCCAGGTCTTAAGCAGGTGGCCATGAGGATAATAAACAAAGTTTTGTGCCCTTTTAGTAGAGTTACTTTTAGATAGGGGCATCAGAGGGGGATGGAAAGGAAAACTTATTAGCATCCTAGTCCAAAGAATTGACTATTTCTCAGTTTGTCACTAAAGATACAGAAAGTTATTTCATCTAATTAGAATGTGGATTTTTAACTCTATCCATATATTCACTTGGCTACCACTATGGAATTATTTTAACCTTAAATTTAAGTACAAAACATACAGCTATCAAGGTTTTTTGAAGTGATTTTATTAGCATGGACATTTGCAACTACTGAGTTAAGATTAATGTGGGAAGAAAATCTGGGAAGAGCCTCATGCTTCAAAGAAAATCTTTTCATTTACAAAGGTCAGTACCACCCCCACAATATCAAAACACTGAATTCATGCTAGCTGATCCCATTTTACCTTTTCCCTCAAGAATTAGGTATATGCCAGAAGCAGGATACCTCATTTCCTGATGCATTGGTCTGAGCTATACTGCACTGCTAGTTCTACCCACCTCAAACACCAGATGCCTTTTCAATTCTGTTTGACAAGACTGTTTCACTTGGCACATTAAGTTTACGAGGTTTTTAGAATTTTTAGCTCTAATTTTCTATAAAATACTTAACGTTGGCATTTCTATTTACAGCCAGCTTGTTGCACTTGCTCTAGCTCTGGTGATCATAACCTGAAGAAACCACCATTTTCATAATATCAAAAAATATAAAATTAATATTAAAAGGTTCAGGAATCAATGTTAGAAGGTCAGGAGGATTTTATGTGAGAAACAAGTGTCTTAATAGATGTATAATGTCTACAACTTGCATTGAGTGTTTCTCTCTCTTTGGATATCTGCTTGGGCAGAATGAAAAACAAACTTGTTTAGGTTGTGACTCATCTGGAGATTACTCATACAGGAAACCAAATGCATCTGTGCACTGTGGGTAGAATGTGTCCTCTGGATATCAAAACTCATAGGACTATCAATATATTAAGCTGTTTGGATACATTCTAACCTTTTGACAAACCTCAGTGAAATCTCATTTTAAAGTGACACTACACTACAGAAATAAGCCGTGTATGATAACAGCAAAATTAAAAGCGCTGAACTGGGGTGCCACTGCCTTAGTCACTGAAGACAATATGAGTCTGGTATCCATTTAAATGGATTCAAGATTGGGCTCCAAGTAGTGGGAGCAGCACTAATTACCGCCTTGCAAGTTGCAAAACTATTTCCTTTCTAAAGCACAATTTTAGACAGTCATATCACCACAAAACATTCACCTTTCAGGCTGAAGATTTCCAGCCTTAGTCTGTGCCCCATTTTTAAATTTGAGCAAAAACAAATAAGCTGTTTTTGCGTAAGGGGAGAAAAACATTAGAAAAATATGTGTAACCTTTTTAAACTACCCATCAGACAAAATAGCCAAGGATTGAATATTGCAATTTGCCTGGAAATAGTCTGCAATGAAGTGTTCTCTGCCTTGACCCAGAGGAAATTGGTTTTCAGTTGCTACGTTACAAGAGCCTCAAATTGCAAACTGAAAGTGCTGTGATGATTTGGAGAATCTGTCTATACAATTTATGATTCTGGTTGATGTTGTGAAGTTATTCTTAGGAAAACTGCTGTATCATGCAATGCGTCTATGGGTACGTCTACGCTACAGAGTCTATACCGGCATAGCTACCTCCCTGTAGCAAAGCTGACATAACCTCGTAGCATAGACGCAGCCTACACTGATGGAAGGGGTTTTTCTATCAGTGCAGGAACGTAACCTTCCTGAACAATGGTAGCTACATCAACAGAAGCATTCTTCCATCTGCACAGCTGCAGCTACACCTGGGGTTAGATTGGCATAGGTTTGTCAGTCAGGGTTTGGAGTTTTCACACCCTCTGACCAGCATAGTTATGTTAACCTAATTTAACTGTAGAACAGGCTTAAGTGTATCGCCATAGGCCCACAAGGCTTGTTGCATGTCCCTCCCAGATGAGAGACAATGCAGATCATTAGAACTCAGTGGAAACACCTGAATGACAATGGGTTGGCTGAGGCTGGGAGAAACTATTTCTTCTTACATGTCTGCAGGGTTCTGGCACTTGGAGACCCAAACAAGGCAAAAGCCTGGTCTACACTTAATTTAGATTGATGTAGCTACATCACTCTGGGGCTACAAAAAATTCACCCTCCTGTGTACTGTAGTTAAGCTGACCTAACCCCTATGTAGATGCAGTTAAGTCAACAGAAGAATTTGTCCATCAGCCCAGCTAGTGCTACTCAGGGAGATGGATTACCTAGATCTACATTGATAGAAAGACAACATATGTCCATATAGGAAGTCTTTATGCCATAGTCCTGCAGTGGGACAGGTACAGTGCTGCAACTTTGCTGCTGTAGCATCCATGGCATAAATGTTTAAAAAGGACTCATGGGAACAAGACTCAGAGCCAGACAGGAACCTTTGGGAAGGAGAGGAAGAGATGGGTATATTTTCATGGGTGGCAGCGATTTAGTTGCAGGGCCAAGGTCAGAGAAAGCAAGCTGACCTAAAGATTGCAGCAAAAGTCAAAGTAGGGGCTGCAGCAACTATGGGACACCAGCCCCAGGAAAGCTCCAGAATGGAGAGAAAACTGTCACAGAGAAATTAATGTAGGGTTTCTAATTTTTGTACAGGGCTGCACAGAGGATTCAGGGGGCCTGGGGGGTCTTCGGCGGCAGGGGGGTCCTTCTGCTCCGGGACCCACCGCCGAAATGCCCCAAAGACCCGCAGCGGGGGCCCCCCACCACCGAATTACCACTGAAGACTGGGCTCTTCGGCGGCGGGTCCCGCTTCGGCAGTAATTCGGCGGCGGGGTGGGGGGGTGTCCTTCCCTGCCACCGAAGACCTGGAGTGGAAGAAGCTCCGGGGGCTCGGGCCCATGAGAGTTTTTGCGGGGCCCCCGGAGCAAGTGAAAGACCCCGCTCCAGGGGCCCCAAAATTCTCATGGGGGCTCCTGTGGGGCCCAGGGGCAAATTGCCCCACTTGCACCCCCTTCTGGGCAGCCCTGTTTTTATACAGATCTTTGCATTTCTTCTGCAATTAAAGAGCTTTTTTTTTTTTTGGAATCTTGTGCAATCTGTGTTGTGTTACATCTATTATATTCCCCCGTGAAAAGGTAAACTGCAGACCCAGACCACTCACATGGTTGGAGTTCTCAGAGAGGGTGAACATCTGTATTATACTATAATTGAGAGTGTGATATTGCAATTAAAGACTATAGAAATCAGCACATAGAATGGGCTCAGCCATAGCTTATCGATTTCCTGGTTTTTGAGTGCTTAACTATGCTGTCCAATTTCTCTTAGCATATTAGATGGCACTTAATGTCAAACAGCTTTTACACTTGAGTATTCCTTTGCATTTTAAAGTTGTCTTTCTAGTCATCCTAGAAATAGAAATGTAATATGAAGTTAAAGTCAACTTGAAAATAATTTTTAAGTTAAAAGTAACTAGATTTCAGGTACTAAACCTGTCTATAGTCCTTGGCCAACTTTCGTGATTCTATTTTTTTTTAAAGTGTTTCATGCAAACAGTAAACTGACTTTCTAAAGACTATCAAATGAATAAACTAAAAGCACATGGCATAGGGCAGACGGACAATGGCACAGGGATTTAGAGCAGAGAGAAGTTGCCTTTCAGCTATAGTAATTTTGGGTGTTGGCATTAACAAAAGTAGATAAATTCAAAGAGTAATATTTTGGTCTGACTGTCTCTTTAAGCCATTCTGTCCCTCATAATCTATTATTAAATACAGATACTATCAAGTTACAATAATGATAAAGCATTGAGGGGAACTAATGTCAATGCACATATTTTAAATGTTCATATTTTGCTGCCAGTTAAAAGTAGTCAGAAGCTTTCAATTGTATTATCAAAAAGCACACACAAAATGTGTTGATTGCTGAGTTATTAAATTAGTTCTATTTAAATTATGATTGTTTATGAGAAAGAGAGATATCCTTCTCTACACACGTTAAATAGCTAAGTGGTAATCCTAGATTACATCATTTTAATGGCTAGCGGCTAATCTCCAACAAGATTACAAACCAGTGCTCAGAAATAACTAACCAGTAATGTGATTACTGTGTTTCTACTTCTAAAGAAATATCAAGTCTTCTAATTCAACATTCCATTCCATTCGGCATCACTCCTAGTGCAAAAGTTATCCTTCATCCAAATCCAAAGCTTTCTGCTTTCGGCAGCTTTCCTGGCACCAAACGAGGGATCAGTTATGAGCCTCAATTCCCCTTTTCACTCCATTCCTCTCTCTTTTACCACTGCACAGCACACTTCATTGGGGGGTTGTCATAAACATACAGCGAAAGGTAACATAAAATCCCTCCTTTACCTGTAAAGGGTTAAGAAGCTCAAATAACCTGTTGGCACCTGACCAAAAGGACCAATAAGGGGAGAAGATACCTTCCCCCACAGATTTGAAAGTTTCTGGTTTTGTTCTCTTTGTGTGTTCTCTCCAGGTCTGCGAGGAACCAGGGCAGGTAAAATACATCTCCTAAAGCTATACCTGAACTAAGCATCTAAGATTACAAACTGTAAGTAATAGGAAGGAAATGCATTAGATTATCTTTTGTTTTAGCTTGTGAATTTTCCCTAGGCTAAGAGGGAGGTTTATTCCTAGTTGGTTTTTTTTGTAACTTTAAAGTTTTGCCTAGAGGGGAATCCTCTGTGTTTTGAATCTGATTACCCTGTAAAATTACCTTCCATCCTGATTTTACAGAGGTGCTTCTTTTTCTTTATAATAAAGTTCTGCTTTTAAGAACCTGATTGGTTTTAGTGTCCTAAAAACCAAAGGGCTGGTCTGTGCCCCCTTGTTAACCTATTTGGTTGGTATATTATTCTCAAGCCTCCCCAGGAAAGGGGGTAAAGGAGCTTTGGGGGATATTTTTAGGAAACAGGAACTCCAAGTGGTCCTTTTCCTAAATCTTTGTCTAACTCGCTTGGTGGTGGCAGCGATACTGTTCCAAGGACAAGGAAAAATTTGTGCCAGGGAAGTTTTTAACCTAAGCTGGTAGAGATAAGTGTAGAGGGTCTTTCATGCGGGTCCCCACATCTGTACCCTAGAGTTCAGAGTGGGGAGGGAACCCTGACAAGGGTCAACAAGAACTAAACTGGGGGCCTTGTCTATTTACAAAACTTATACTGCTTTAACTATACTAGTTATACTAGTATAGTTAAAGTGGCACAATCCGAATGTGGATATGGTTATACCAGTATAAATGCATCCATGCCTGGGGGCTGTAGCAGTATAACTATATTGGTTAAAATATCCCCCACTCCCTCCTTAACCAACAGTTATAAAAGTGGTTTAGACCAGGTCTTAGTCAGTTATGAATTTTAAGTTGTCAGAGCTCTTATGGTGCCCCTCTGGCCAACAGCATTTCTTTGCCTATTTTTGGCACTGTATAGGCCTCCTTGTACACACCAACTTTTCACCACTGCCATCTCCCCATAGTGTATTTGCCTTTGACTTTCCACTCACATAGACCTGAAGGTGAACTGAACTAAGGACTAGTCTGGGTTTCATTGCAATGCAGAGCCCAACAGTTCCATTAAGATTAACAAGATGGATCACAATGGAACCTGTAACAGGTGTAAGTAATTTTAATACTGCTCACTATTTGTATATTTTTATTAAACAAGTTTAAATGTATTTACATTATTAACAGGTTGCCATTTTAGCTAAATAACTGATCCCATACACCCCCCCTCTCTATATATACATATATGAGAAAGAGAGAGAGAAAACACATACACATACACACACACAAATGACAAATACCAAACTGGAAATGGCAACCTACTAATTTAGGGGGTTATAACTGCAACATTTAGCCATTTCTTACACATCAAGCATAGTAGTGGTAACATGTGAGGGAATAATGACAACATATTTCTTCCACCCATGATTAACTGGATTAGCCTACAACTCACACAGGCCTCACCTATAGTAGGGGAAATGTTTTTACAGTGTGGTAGCTAACACACTGTAAAACCCTATGCAGACAGAGCAAGTTTGTAGTCTTACAACCAGCTAAATCAAAGTAAACACACACCTTTTTTACACAGCATAAGACATACCCATAGACCTTGCCTACAGCCACAATGGCATTATCTATCCTGAAAAAATGAAGTGTTATTGTCTACACACAAAAGTTGTATGGGTTTAACAAGACCAGCTCAGCCCCCTTATGTGCACAGTTATACTGGTATGGCTTATTCCTGTAGGGGAAGAAGAATAAGTTATACTGGTATGAAGCACTTTTATACTAGTATAACTGTTTCCACACTAGGGGTGTACTAGCGTAACTATCGGTAAAAAACCTAACATCCTTAACAGAAACAGTTATACTAGTTAATCACCACTTAGCCCCAAGTCAGTCATGTTTAATAATGTATTAGCTAGTCACACCATAGACCTCTCTCCCATCTATGATATCTGCACAGACGATACTTCCTAAAAGCAGTCTGATTGTCACAATAGTATAGACAAGTGCATACTGCACTCCTTACGTTATCAGCAATCCTCAAAAGATCATTATAGCCACAATACAGGAAGATGACTGTGCCTACCTAAGGCTTCATGATTACAGAACAGGATTTAATGTCAGGACAAGAAACTAGTAGCAGACAGAAGCCCTTCTAATTTCCAAAGAAGGGAGTTTTGCTAAGTGCATCCAGCACACCACCTGGCAGGAATGCCCCAGCTCATTACTACAGCTTTAATCTGAAGTAAAACCATTGGATTGAGCTGTTTTGAGGCCTTTGATGCATTTATTTCTAGGGTAACTCCTTGTTGAGAGTGGCCAGTGCATCACACTCCAGAAAGAGACTGTGACAATCTAATTGTGCTAATGAACAATTCTGGAAATTGCTTCCAATCTCAGCAGCACACCATATAGCTCTAGTGTTTTGAGGCAACATTAAGGACTGGATTGGTACTAATCCTCCTTTCTCCTCCAACCCTGGGTGAACTCTGCCATGTAAAAATCACCCACTCAATCAGATTAGCAAAGTCTCCCAGCTCAGAAGGAAATATCTAATCCATGATTTATATGAGAGGTTTGCTATGTGAGTACTGCAGAGGGGAAAGGATAGAGAGTCACAGCCAGGTATATTTCACCCTCTTAGTGTCCAATAACCGCCCCAGCAAAGAAATGTATTTGCCCTCTCTATTCATACATTGCAATATATTGGCAAAGGATAATTTGGATCCACAGTTTCCAAACTTGTGCATGATTTCCTCCCACATTCCTTATTTAAGTCACTGAAGAGCCCCAGAGCACAGGTTTCGCTACCCAGCAGGAGGGAGGGCTGCATTCCTATGATTCTATAAGGGTAGTTAAGCTCCAGGGAAGGTTGTGGAATCCCCATTATTGGAAGTCTTTACAACAGGTTGGACAAACACCTGTCAAAGATGGTCTGGGTTTACTAGGTCCTCCCTCTGCAGGAGGCTGGATTAACTGACCTCTCCAGGTCCCTCCCTCCCTCCCAGCCCTACGTTGCTCTGATTGACCCAGAGGGCTGGGAAATGCAATCTGGCCACTAACTGCACCTTTAGAGACGTTTGGCTTTCCCACAGTGGTTTCAGAAGGAGACCCCAGCACCAGTGCCGAACCGGGGGGAGGGAGGTCACCTCCTCCAGCCACTGCCCACGGCTCCTCCCCTACCGCGGGTTTCCAGCGCTAGTAAACCCGACCCGCCAGTCCAGCCTCCTCCCCGTCGAAGTGCCAGATCAGCAGGGGATCCCTCCCCCGCCTCAGCCCCAAGACAAGCCTCCCGCAGGCGGCGCCCCGCCAGACACGCCTCCAGCAATGCGCGTGTGTCGGGGCGGGGGCAGCCGCTGCCTGATGCGACTTCCATCCCGAGTTACACCAAGTTTCCTATTGGACCAGCGGCTATTCCCGAGCCCTCATTGCATCAGGCGCTGACCGCCCCCTTGCAGCGCCGCTGCTGCCCCCCTCCCGCCCCCGCAGGCCCATCGCGGGGCGAACACCCGCCTCCTACGGCGCTCGCACCCCAAGGGGGAGCAGGACCTGGCACCCCCCGCCCGGGTTTAACACCCCACGGGGCGGGGCAGCCTCCCAAGCCGCAGGGCCGCGCAAGGCGGCCGGCAGGAGGGGTCCCCCTTGGCAGGCACTAACTGCCCCCGCTCGCCCGGGGCTCCCCAGCACAGCTCCCGAGCCAGGGGCCGGGCTGGGCGCCGCTCACGTCCCGGGGCCGCGCTGTACCTAGATTTCCCATATCTGCCGGAGTCATCCTCGCTACAGCTGCCCCCGCCCAGCAGGGTCAGACCCGGGGCTCCGCCGTCCTCCTCCTCCTCCGCCGGGATGGCCACACGGATCTGAACCGGGCCGCTCCCCGGCTTCCCTGCGCCTGCCTCCCCGACCCCGACCGGGCTCGGGGCGCCGCCGGGCCCGTCCTCCAGAGGCTCCGGGCTCCGCTTGGCGACCCCGGGCTGCTCCGGATCGGAGCCCTGGGGGCTCCCTGGCGGCAGCTCGGCCATGGGGCTCTGGTGCGAAGAGGGCGTCGGTGGCCGGTGCCAGGGCAGAGCCCGCCAGAGGCGGCGGAGCCTCGCGAGCAGCGATGCCCCCGGGCTGCCTGCAGCCGCCGCCGCCGCCTTCTCCTCCCGCCGCTGCCTCCGCGCCTCTGAGCCAGTCAGCGCCGCGACGGCGCCCCCAGCTCCAGACCCCTCCTGCTCTTGGGCGGCCGGCCCCCGCCTACCTTCGCGGGGAGCCGGGGGGCCGGGCCAGCGCTCCCCCTCTGCCGCTCCTCCGGGCAGCAGCAGGCAGAGGAGGCAGCGGAGCCAGGCGCTGAGCAGCGCGTACATGGCCGCCCCGGCGTGAGCCTAGTGTAGGGGAGGAGGCGGGCTGCCCGCCGGGGCTTTTATATGCGGGGCCGGGGCACCGGGCTGAGCCGCACGCCCCGGGTGAGGCAAAAGGGGAGGGGGGCACAAACTCTCCATCCCGGGCTACTGGGGGAGTCTGCGAGGGGGGCCGGGGCCTCTCTCACCCCACCCAAGGAAGGCTGGGGGAGTGTCTCTGGACGTGGGATCCGGGCAGGACCCCCCTCGGGACAGAATTCCCCCCCCTGTGGGCCCCTGTTTCAGGCAGGCGTGGAGTAGACCTCTCCCCATGATGGAGAAGGACTCTGCTGGGCGAGTTTCCATGAGACAGGGCTCACTCCTCATTTGTCGGGGCAGGAAAAGGGGTTTTGCACTCTTCTAAAGCAGAGTCAGGGTTTGCCAGCCTTCTCCTAGTCACAACCTCTGTAATGCTCCTGTCTGTGCAGGAGGAGGCCTGGGAAATCCCTTCATCCAAGCTAGTAGGGTGACCAAACCTCTGGATATTATCAGAACCCTCCTGATATTAGGGGGTTTGTTTTATATACACAACTATAATCCCCTGGCCCTGAAAAAAAAAAGTCCTGATTTTTCGCATTTGCTAGCTGGCCACTCTGCAAGCTAACAACAATCAGTGGCTTCCAGGCCTGGGAATGTGATATCTCAAGGTCAGTTTGGTCCTGAGAAGGGTAGATGGAGGGATGGCAAGCTACTCAAACTCAGTCACTGGATGTTTCTGCCAAAATTAGTATCAGCCAAATAATGTTATTTTATCTGTTGCCATTAGGTTTCAGAGTTAACATTTCAGTGAGATGACTGGCATCCATTCACACTTCTTTCCCGGGTGTTATTTTCAGCTATCTGAAGAAAGTGCTGCATCAAGTCAAAATAGATTATCTTGACAACCATAAGAGGTAGGCATTTCTTTTTTTAAAATTTAATTTCATTAGAAAGTGATTGGCCATCAGGGAAGTGCAGCTATAAGGGTTCACTATTCCAGTTGGACTTCTGATGATCTTCTATCTATTCCTTGATTTGGATTCTTATGTGCTAAATATATTACAACATGCTGTTTATCTTAGCAAACTACTTTGAGCGCTTAATGTGATTTTTTTGCATCTAATAACTTCATAAAGAAATCACTACATGCAATGCATAGCTTGCAGAGTATAATGTGAATGTTATACAAATAAGTTTATGGTAACTATGAACAGCTTAAAAGAACTAATGTGGCATTGTCTTTTCCCTGTATTTCAATATATTGAAAATATCTGTTTTAAATTGTTTACATTCCATCTCGAGCTTCATCTTCTGGAAAATTAACATGGTTTATTCAATAGCTGCTTAGGTTGTAAATGTTTGAGAAATGGCCTGAAGATAACAAACACGAATAAACAGAAATTATTGCATACGTTTTATTGTTTTATAATGTAGGATCATAGATGTGCCTGGTGCTTTACAGAGAGACTATAGACACGGTCCCTGCTCTGAACAGCTTAATTTTAACATGGGAGTTTCTCCACTGACTATGTCTTCCCCATCTGTAAAATGTATTTTACAGATGGGGAAGACATAGTCCCTATCTCCCAGTGATGGTATGAGGGAAAATACAGCAAAGAATGAGATGCACTCTAATACTGCAGTGATGCAGGGCCATTCACATACCATAGATAACACAATGTTCCTGTGAGGTGAGGGGGTGGTATTCCCATTTTATATCACCTGAACTTCCATTTATCAAAACTTTTAAAACGATTATATTGATAATCTAATGTACTACACTCAAGGACTTCACTAAACTCACTCATATCAATGGCAGTTTTTCATCATAACTATTTTACTTCAAAGGCAAAAATAACAACAATACCTCATACTTACATAGTATCTTTCATCCAGAGTGCTTCAGAAATACTAAGTCAGTGTATAGGAGCAATCACTTCCTGCCCACTGAAATACATGGTTATAATTGTGTACCAAACTATACAACAGCATTTAGGGGAGAAATGAAGCTACCAACATTTTGCCACTTAGATGATAGGTGCTTTAGAATTCTCTGAAAGATGGAATTTGACCAGTATAACACCAGTCTGAAGTCTGGCTGTCAGTCAGAAAGCAGGGGGAGAATAAAATCTCTATGATTTCCCCCTGCAACTCTGTGTGGATTTTTTTTTTTTTTTTTAAATAAACTTTTGCCATTGTATTTCCATCAATCAGCTGGCCAGCCTCAGTCTAGAAGAAATTGGCTGGACACTACCATGTAACCACTTTAGTAATCAGCCAGATAACTTCCAGATTTGGGTCGCTTTTACTGCTTTACATTGTTGGATTAACTGACTACGCAAGAGTAAAATTAGGCTAGGTAGACAGTCTCAGAGGTTCTGAGGAGAGCGGAGCACTTCCATTTCTAATCCCTATGGCAGTGGTTCAACCCACGGCGCATGTGACATCCTCAGGGCCACACAGTACTCCTGAGGGAGTTCTGCACCAAAAAATTAAAAATTATGTGCACAATATTTTAAAATTCTGCAAACTGTATTTGTTAATAAATGTGGCTCTAGCATGGCAGTGGGGGGCACAGGCCACTGGCTGCATTGAGGTGGGCGATCACCCTGAAGCCCCTACCTCCCCTAGTACAGGGACTCAGCAGTGAGGCTGCACCTAACCCTGACACAGTGCAAGGGCTGGGCCTGCCCCAGAAACACCCTGGGGCCCCTCCCCTCTGCATCAGCAGTGTGGGCAGGCTCAGCCCAGCAGGAGCCAAGAGTGTGTGGGGGCTTAGTGTGTGGGGTGAGAGGTTTCTGTGTGGGGCAGTCTGGGTGTGGGCAGCTTAGTGGGAGATCTGGATGCACAGGGGCTCTTTGGGGGTTCTGGGTTCAGGAGTAATGGGATTCTACAGGGGAACCAGATGAAGGTGGTTGGGGCTCAGCAGGAGGGGTCTAGGTGTAGGGGCTCAGTGGGGGGTCTGGGTGCTAGGGCAGTGGGGCTTGATAGGGAGGGGTGCAGGTGCAGCTGGTTGGGGCTCAGTAGGGTGGGGGGTCTGGGTGAGGGAGCTCATCGGGGGCAGGCCCAGGTGTAGGGGGGTAGGGCTTGTCAGGGTAAGGGATCAATGGGCCTGTTTAATGGGGGAGCCCCAGCTGCTTCTGAGGGGATGCCACATGCCTGGCTTCCACCTCCCCCGTGAGTCTCCCTTTCTTCCCCATCTCATCCTCCTCTTCCCCTGTCCCATCCCTTTCCCCTCACTCCCAAATTCCCCTCCGCTTGCCCTATTCCATCCCCTTCTTTCCCCACTGCCTGTTTCCCCCATTCCTTTTCCCTCATCCCCACTTCCCTCATTTCCCCGCTCCCCCTTACCCAGCCTCATCACTGGCACTCACTGTTGCACAGAAAACAGGAAGGCTCCCAGCACATAGAAGGGGAGCACGACTGACACTCAGACCAGGAGGTGGCGTTCAGCTGCAGAGTCAGTGGAGTGGAGGAGACACACAGTTTCCTTCAGCTGGGCAGCTCCGCACTTGCAGAAATGATGGGAGGGGGAGTGGTACATAATCCAGTGTGCCCCCCCATGCCTCACCTCTGGTGGGGGATCACGCCCAAAAAACTGCACCCTAGTCCATCTCCCTCCCTCCCCCCCACAGCTGTGCAGCTTCCCTTTGCTTCCCTGCCATTTTCTGCAGGGAATCACAGGAATTCAGTGGGGGCGGTGTCTTCTGCAGGCATGCAGTCCCGCAGAATTCCCCCAGGAGTAAGGTAGTACAGTGTATATATATTGTGTGGATGTGGGCCACATAACACACAGAGAACTGCATATGCAGCCCACAGTGGTAAAGAGGTTGAGAAGCACTGTCCTCTGGGTTCATGTTACCATTTGAAAAAAATTCTTAAATTTCAGGTTCAAATGAACCTAGTATTTCCTAGTGAAACTCACTCTGCCTTTGCATCAGATCATGCAGAAATAAAATTTCATATTGTTTTGCCACAAAAGCATCAGTTGACTCAGATTTAAAAAATATCTGTACTTTGGTTAGTCTTTTGCTGAGTCTCATCTGAGTTCATAATGTAACCCCCTAAAGCCCAGGTGAGTTTATCGGTGTTTCCTGCTTAGTTGCAAACATTTAGTTGTGAAGGCTGAGCAAAAATTCTCTTGTAATTTCAAGATTGGCTATAGAGTGAATGTGCAGGGTTTTAACTTTGACTGACTTAATCTTCAAGTGGACAACATCAGACATAATCTGTGAGTGGATGTTTGCCTTGGGCACAGTGCCCCCTAGCTGTAACAGAACAGATATAAGACATTCCTAATGTTAATGGTATTGTGAGGGCTTAGTTGTTTGCACCTGATCTGTGAGCATAAGGGACCCTCTACACACTGATGGGTCCCTGCCCAGCTAGTAGGAAGATCAGCAGGCTCCAGGATTTGTCCATAGGGAGGGAGTGGGTTGGAATTATCCTAATTACAAATTGTTTGAAAAGTTAATGTGGTCTCAGGCTGTTTTAGCTTTCCTATGAGCCTCTCTTTCCTATGGAATCTTTCCTGTAAGGGCAATTTCTAGTGGCAGCCTGAGGCCCTTAAGGGTTTTGTAATAGAGCCATACTAAAGAGCTGGGGAGAGCAGCAAGAAGCCCCAGAGAATAGAGAGGAACAGAGTCCTCCAGGTGGACAAAATTACTGCCTATACAGCACACTAACCCTCAAAGGAATGAGGTTATCACCTCTGAAATGATCTCAGATCCTGCTGGCCTGAGAAACCAATAAAACTTGGGTGAATTAAGGTAGCATAGAAATAACATATATGTGGAAACTTACATGGAAATATTTTTTACAGAACTTTAGCGCTTTAGTCCTGTGGTTCTGATTTTAGTGGACTAATTTATGGTAAACACTGCAATCAAACATTACTATAATTTCAGAATATGCCTTTCAAAAGGGTTTGGACTCTTCTAACCCTTCACTTAGATAATGCAAAAACTATTTTTATGTTTTTATATAATAATATTTTATTTTCTAGGTTAAATCTTAGTTTGCTTCCTACTGAATTTCACCATTCTTAAAAACCATGAATTAGAGGAAACATATGAGAACTCTACAAATAATTATGAAGGATGATTCATTTAAAGAGGTGACTAATCTAGATAATCTGAATTTAATGAGTAAAGGGATAATTCTATACAAGCTAAAATATTAGTTTTGTTTAAGTGTTTAACAAAATTGAAGTAAAAATATAACAGGGTTTCAGCATGTAATTGATTAAAACTAAGTCATCGTACACTGACTTTTCGGCTACAGGCTATTGTCACAGGCTAAATTTTTCAGAAGTCTCTAAGTAACTTGAAAGCTGAAGTCTCATTTTCAAAAGTGACTTAGCAGTTTGGATCCAACAAACAAATCCCTACCACAACTAGACACTCCATTATACATGCTTCTCCCCTGGGAGAGTATGAGAGAGCAAACACCACATGACATTTTAGTCATGTTGCTTAATGTACTACTGGAAGATGCTCAGATACTACTATGTGCAGGTGGCATTAGAATCTATATCCAATAGATCTGAAATCAGATTTGAAAGCTAGACAGGCATTTTAAAATATTTTAACCTCAGTCTAAAAGCCTGTGCAATAGTCCTTTAACTCCACTGAGACATGGAAAAGCACCAATCCTTATAGAAGTGATGACATTGGTCATGCATACTATTACTATGTGAACGTTTTTACTTTTGGGGAATAAGATGTAAGAAGTGGGGATTGGAGTAGAAATAGTTATTTCTTCCCATACATCTATTGGCTAAACTGTATGGAGCCTGTTTCAATTTGATTTTTTTATAATATTATGCAATTGTACTTGCCTAGGTTACATTCAAGAAAGTGGCTAGTAAGTATGCTTTGGACTGGATAGAAATAACCTGGTGTATACTCGACAAAACAAGTATGGGAATACATATGGCATGGATATGGAAATAACCATATTTACCAGAAGCACTGGTATTAAAACTTTAGTGAGATCAAGAACTAAAAGCAGACTCTTCTATCTATAGCCTTTATGGTGCACAGATGTATGATTCAGGGACTATGAGCTGAGCAAAGTGCAGAATTATACTTTATAAAAATGCTTCAGACCTGTCAAATCAATTAACCAGAGTCCAACTTGTAAAAGTAATTGAAAAATGATTTTGCATTGTATTTAAAAATGTTGTTGTACATTGCTGTTCAAAGTTATAGTTGAAATGAACTTTGAAAAAAGATGTTATTTACAATAGTTTTTAAAAAAAGTTACATTACATGTGCAGTTTTCCTCTCTGCACTCAACATGCATTATATGAACTACAAAGTTCAAGTTTCTTTGCATACAACACAGCAAAAGATTAGTTGGTAGAATAAGTTATCCCAGAAACTTATATGTAGCCAATTAGTATTAAAACTGGTTTGCAATCACCTGGCCAGGGAAATGTTTGGGTCATTTGTTTAAAACTAGATCCGTTATATGTCTCTGGTGTTTTTCTTTGTCGTGTTAATTAGTCCAATTAAAAATTTGAAAGTGGAGTTTATTTTCATTAGTGCTTGCTACTATTATGTGTCCTCATGCAGTATGTTAATAGTAGTAAGCTCTACTGAAACTAAACTCCAATCAATGAAGTTCAGCATGCAGAATTAGCACATAGCCTTAATCTTACCATACATAAAATGTTTGCCTCTTACAAATTCAGTCTGCCAGATTAAGGCCTTGTCTACACTACAAGACTATTTCGAATCTACTTAAGTCGAATTTGTGGATTCGACCTTATGAAGTCGAATTTGTGTATCCACACTAAATACACTAATTCGAACTTCTGAGTCCACATTAACGGGGCCGGCGTCGACTTTGGAAGCGGTGCACTGTGGGAAGCTATCCCACAGTTCCCGCAGTCCCCGCTGCCCATTGGAATGCTGGGTAGAGCTCGCAATGCCTGCTGGGTGAAATGTCGAGGGTGGTTTTGGGTTACTGTCGTCATTGAACCGTCAATCACGCCCTCCCTCCCTGAAAGCGCTGGCGGGAAATCTGTTCGCGCCCTTGTCTGGTCGGTTACAGCGCGGACGCCACAGCACTGCGAGCATGGAGCCCGCTGCGATCATCGCTGCACTTATGGCCGTTGTCAACTCCTCGCACCTTATCGTCCACCTCTTCCACAGTCAGCTGCTGAGAAACCAGGCGAGGAGGCTCCGGCAGCGCGGTGAGGAGAGTGGCACAGACCTCTCAGAAAGCAGGGTACGCCGCGCAGTGGAGATCATGGTGGCAATGGGTCACGTTCATGGTGTGGAACGGCGATTCTGGGCCCGGGAAACAAGCACAGACTGGTGGGACCGCATAGTGCTGCAGGTCTGGGATGACACAGAGTGGCTGCGAAACTTCAGGATGCGTAAGGGCACTTTCCTTGAACTGTGTGACTTGCTGTCCCCTGCCCTGAAGCGCCAGGACACACGCATGCGAGCAGCCCTGAGTGTGCATAAGCAAGTGGCCATAGCTCTCTGGAAACTAGCAACGCCAGACAGCTACCGGTCAGTAGCGAACCACTTTGGTGTGGGCAAATCTACCGTGGGGATTGCTGTCATTCAAGTAGCCCACGCAATCGTTGAGCAACTGCTCTCAAAGGTAGTGACTCTCGGAAATGTCCAGGTCATCATAGATGGCTTCGCCGCGATGGGATTCCCAAACTGCGGTGGGGCTATAGATGGGACTCACATCCCTATCCTGGCACCAGCCCACCAGGCCAGCGAGTACATTAACCGAAAGGGCTACTTTTCAATGGTGCTGCAAGCTGTGGTGGACCATAGGGGACGTTTTACCAACATCAACGTCGGGTGGGCGGGCAAGGTTCATGACGCGCGTGTGTTCAGGAACTCTGGTCTGTTTAGATGCCTCCAGGCAGGTACTTTCTTCCCGGACCACAAAATAACGGTTGGGGATGTGCAGATGCCTACAGTGATCCTCGGGGACCCGGCCTACCCGCTAATGCCCTGGCTCATGAAGCCCTATACAGGCGCCTTGGACAGTGAGAAGGAACTCTTCAACTACAGGCTGAGCAAGTGCAGAATGGTGGTGGAGTGTGCTCGGACGCCTCAAGGGGAGATGGCGGAGCTTACTGACTCGCTTGGACATCAGCGAAAAGAATATCCCCGTAGTTATTGCTGCTTGCTGTGTGCTCCACAATCTCTGTGAGAGCAAGGGCGAGACCTTTTTGGCCGCTTGGGAGGTTGAGGCAAATCGCCTGGCTGCTGTTTACGATCAGCCAGACACCCGTGCCGAGAGAATATCCCAGCGGGAAGCGATGTGCATCCGGGAGGCTTTGAAAGCGAGTTTCCTCGCAGAGCAGGGTAACCTGTGACTGTCCACTTGATTTTAAGAGAGCCTGATCATGGGCCTGTGTCTGTATGTGTCGAGTTAGATCTGAGCTCACAAACCCGGTTCTCCAAGTTTCCCCCACTTCCAAAGCACGTTTTAAAACTAATGAAATGTTACAGTAATTAATAATAAATCTTTCGTTGACTTTGCATTTCTGTTTCTTGGTTGAAACATGGAAGCATTCTGTGCTGGGTTCGGTGTGCACTGATGTACAGACCGCTTGTCCAAAACAGGACGGACAGCCTCCTGCTCCTACATAGGTCTGTGGGGTGGGGGACGGTTTACGGTGGTTGTGCCTGGGGGGGGGGGTTGCAGGAATGGGTGGGTTTGCAGGAAGGGGCGAGAGGTGCCGTCTTTGGATAGGGGTTTACATGACGGCTGTGGGCTGTGGGTTTGGGCATTGGAAGGGTGAGGTGTGGGGAAGGGTGAGTATCGGCCCCTGGATGAGGGCTCTTTGGGGGGGCTCAGGGCACCGGGGAGGATCGTGGCTACGGTCGAAGTGCATGTCAAGGGAAGCCTGCCTTTACATTCGGGGATGGCAGGCACCAGGACCCTGGACAAGCATACACATCAACGAAAGACCCGGGGCAGCATACACCACACAGACTGACCCTGGTGCCTAGTGACTGCAGTCTGTGTGTGCCCTGCAGTTGACCCCGCACCCAAGTCTGTACCATGGTACTGTGGGCTATGCACTGCAATTACAATTCCCCCCCCCCCCCCGAAAGTCTTCTGATACGAGAAACGTGACGGAAACAGTGAGTAACACCAAACCGCTTTTAATAATGTAGTACACAGTGGGGGGTTTAAACTTGGAGTTGGGACTGGGTGATGCTGTAAGGAAAGAACTTGTACAAATTTACAGCGCGAGAGGTGTCTTGAACATTAGCGCTATGCTGCGGTGCAGTGACAGTTCTCACGGCCCCTACCGCCCCTCCTTCTTGTAACTTTGGGTGAGGGGGGGACAGGACTTCTTGGCGTTGGAGGGCGGTTGCAGATGCACTGCAGGGGGGCTCTCTCCTCCTGCCTGCGGTCCTGCAGAACATCTACAAGGCGCCGGAGCGTGTCCGTTTGCTCCCTCATTAGACCAAGCAGCGTTTGAGTCGCCTGCTGGTCTTCCTGCCGCCACCTATCCTCCCGTTCCATGTGTGTGCGATGCTGCTGACACAGGGTCTCCCTCCACTGTCTCTGCTCTGCCGCCTCCGCTCTGGAGCAGGCCATCAGTTCCTGGAACATGTCGTCCCTAGTCTTTTTCTTTCGCCTTCTAATCTGAGCCAGCCTCTGCGAGGGGGATGCCGGGGCAGTCCGGGAAAGAGCCGAAGCTGTGTGATGCGAAAAAGTAGGTGATTTCCTTGAACACATACATGTTTGCCAACAGTGAACACAGTCTAGTCAGTTTCAGTTAACAAGACCAAAGAGGGCACCAAGTCTCAGGAGATCTCAGAACTAGTCCGAGATTTCGGAATACGCTCTCATTGGCGGCGCCATTGCACTGGAGAGCGCAAGCGAGAAAGACTGCTGCATCCCTCTTGCACAAAGTCCTGGTAAGCCTTACAGTACATACTGCTTATCAGTTAGTGGTTAGCTGTGCTCTCCTGCTAAAGGCAATGTGCAAAGCAGAAAGGATGAGCCTTTTGCAGCCCCTCCCGCCAGTGCACGGGAACGATCAATGGATGCTTGTTCTCTGTGGCCTCTCGCACGTGGCTGTTAGGCGAGGGTCATTGTTATGCAACCTAATTTTAAACCATTAACAATAGTAACACTACACTAATTGCCCTACTTAGATGCAGTATTTGCAGAACGAGATCACCCTGAGGCGGGTCACTCGTGCCCAGAAAGACAGGATGTTACGGGACGCACTGCACAGACCAGGACCATATGCAGCAATGCTAGTAGAGGCGATGATTCCTCTGTATATTCGGATGTCCTGGCGTGGAAGAGTCTGCTTCCACGGAGCGCCCAACAAGGCACCTCTTCCGACGAACCTCATGCGGAGGCTTTGCGAGGAACTGAATGACACCTTCGTGGAATTGTCGCTAGAGGATTATTATTCTATCCCCATTTGTGTGGACCTTCTTTTCATATAGTTTAATATTTAGAATTTTGTAAATACTGTTTCTATTTTTCTATAACAATGTTATAAAAAATAAATGTTTATACGTGTGTAGCACTTACCGCCTGATCCTTCCCCTGATTCCGAGTCCGGGTTAACGGCAGGGGAGGGTTGGTAGGGGATCTCTGTGAGGGTGATGAAGAGATCCTGGCTGTCAGGGAAAGCAGGAGTGTGTTCGCTGTCACCTGCGCCGTCCTCAAAAGACCCTTCCTCATCTTCCCCATCGGCGAACATCGAGGAGGAACTGTCCCGGTACACTATTCCGTCCTCGGAGTCCACCGTCACTGTTGGGGCAGTTGTGGCAGACCCACCTAGAATGGCATGCAGTGCCTCGTAGAAGCGGCATGTCTGGGGCTGTGCTCCGGAGCGTCCGTTTGCCGCTCTGACTTTTTGATACCCTTGTCTTAGGTCCTTGACTTTCACACGGCACTGCATCGCATCCCGGCTGTATCCTTTCTCTTTCATGGCTTTAGAGACCTTCTCGAAGGTCTTCGCGTTCCGCTTGCTGGAGCGCAGCTCCGAGAGCACAGACTCCTCGCCCCACACAGCGATCAGATCCATGACTACCCTGTCAGTCCATGCTGGGGACCTCTTTCTCTTCTGGGATTGCCCGGACTCCTCTGCTGGAGAGCTCTGCATCGTTGCAGGTGCTGCGGAGCTCGCCCCGATGTGCAACCAGGATGTCAGATTCAAACTGCCCAGACAGGAAAATGAATTCAAATTTTCGCGGGTCATTTCCTGTGTGGCTGGCCAGAGAATCCAAGCTCGGACTGCTGTCCAGAGCGTCAACAGAGTGGTGCAGTGTGGGATAGCTCCCGGAGCTACTAAGTTCGATTAGCATCCACACCAAGCCTAATTCGAGCTAGCCATGTCGAATTTAGCGTTACTCCACCTGCTGGGGTGGAGTACCAAATTCGAACTAAAGAGCCCTCTAGTTCGAATTAAATGGCTTCCTGGTGTGGACGGTTGAGCGGTTAGTTCGAATTAACGCTGATAAATTCGAATTAAAGTCCTAGTGTAGACCAGGCCAAAGTGGCCAAATTGAGTCCTACTCCACAAATATTTCTTGTCTGTGCAGCCCTTCTATTTCTAAATTGTGATATTCATATCTCGCTTTAACTTCTGCCAGGAAACACTCCAAATATACCATTGATGTCTCTGCTTTGAGGTTTGCATGTCAAGCTATTGCGACTTTAGGCTAAATTCTGTTCCCAGTGAAAAAGGGGGATTTTTGCTTTTACCTTAGGGAAAAAGCCATATTTTTAACTTGACGAAACTAGTTAAAATTGCTGTTTGATTTGCTTTTAGAGCTGTCTCCAATTCATATGTATATACTGCATGTTCCTAAAGGCTGCCTTGGGTGAGACTTCATCAAATTTCCATGTAGAACAGAATTTACAGACCAAAGAGAATACATATGGATTAATGAGATTAGAACTACATCCTAGCAAATTATTTTAAGATTCACTCTCTCAATATCTCTTCCTTCACCTGAACAGCTCTGTGTGAGACAAGTCACTCTGTTCAATTTTTCCATCCCATTCAGTATCAGTTTCTTAGTCACTGGAGTAAATTCCAAAAAGGGATGAAGTATAGGAACATACTAATCTGTCTGAGTGGCTGCATCACAGAGTAGTTTACCTGATACTTTCACTTTTGCTTGAATACCTGTAAAAATGTGTGTGGGGGGGAATCTGGAGTAAGTTGATCACACTTGTGTAACTGCAATGTGATTTAATTGATTTCAAAGGAAATCTAAGGAACAGTAAACGGACCTGCCTATGCTACAATGGAATGGTCTTTTCAAAGAGATTTTTGTACTCCTTTTTAAGTGTATGAATATCAGCATCCACTGACAACAAACTTTCTTGACTGGAAGCAGGTGTAAGCTCACTAGACTGATCAGTATCTAGCAGATTCATATGTAATCTGAAATTGATAAATACAGAAGTTGACATAACTCACACCTTGATCAAGTGTTGCTGTGCTTGATCTCTCTTAGAGAATTCTAATAAAATAATTTAGCTTTAAAAGGGCTGACTCAGATTTGACCATAAGTTGATTTTGGTTTAAAAAAACCAAAGCATAACATCTATCTCCCCTTCTCTCTCCCCCCCCCCCTTTTCGCAATATCGCTTGGCTCTGACGGAGCAGTAAGAGCCAGGGAAGGAAAAATAACGCCCGAGCCCGCCCTGTCGGGGCAATGCTACCGGCGGGCAGGGAAGGGAAGAGCCGGGGCGACGGAGGGGGCTGCTGAGACTGATGTGAGATCAACAAGGCCCGGGCAACACAGAGAGCAGAGCCCGCAACCGGCGCTCAGCACCGCGGCCAGCGCTCCCCTCCGGGGCCCGTGCGCTTAGCTCAGGCTGCGTCTCGCTTCACCTGGCCCTGCCGCCGCCGCCGAGGGGCGGGGGGACTAGCCGGAGCGCGAGCGGTCTGGACCGGAAGTGGTGGTTGCTATGGCGACTCGGGAGAGGTTTCCGTCGGCCAAAGAAGAGGCGGTGGCCGGGTGGCCGGTCGGGAAGACTCGTTTCCATGGTGCCCAGCAAGTTCCGGCCCGGCGGCGGCAGGGCCGGGCCCAGCACTGTAGGTGCCGCGGGGGTGAGGGGAGAGGATTAGCCGCGGGAGGGAGGGGCCCCGCCAGTGGCAGGTGCGGGGCTTGTGAGCTGGATGCCTCCGATCTTGGCTTCCTCGGGGAGCTTTGTGCTTCCGCGCCCGCCGGGCTCTCTGGTCCCCGCCCCAAATACCCTGCCCGTCTGCGCCCAAGTACGGGGCAGTGCCCCAGCGCCCTGGGTCTATTACACCCGTAGAGGCCATGGCTCCATCCCCTCTTCTCTCGCAGGATCCCCCCACCCATGCCCAGGCTTGCTGCCCCTTCGAGGCCGTGCCCAGACCCACCCCACCCGTCTCACGCCGAGGCTGCTCCCCTCACTCTGCTCCTGCGCCTGTGAAAACGCAGGCTGGGAAAGCTGCTCCCTTTGCTAAACGCACGTCAACATTTTATCTTTGTCAGGACTAATTACCGTATTAGTGCTAAATGCTCGGATTTGTTTCTTTTGCATCTCGTACTCCTAGAGATGGGGAATTGCGCAGGTGGGCAGGTAGTCACAGCGGCTGTTTGGTTGCCCTTGGATGCTGCTTGGTTGTACCACTGTACCACAGGGAACACTGCAACACAGTGACAGCTAAAAATTTGCCAGGTTGTTTAGTACACTAGCAGCGATTATGATCAGCAGGAGGAAGTATATTTACATGTGTGTATGTTTCATACTGTGCCCCCTGGGTGCGTGAGCTGCTTTGTACATTTCTACTAAACAGTTGTGATTATTTATTTAGAAATGTTTTGGAAGATTAGCTTTAAGCTTTGTAATGTAAATAATAAACATTAAAAAACCTGATATCTGTCCCTCAAAAAAAGTCTGAGGGATATTTTTCCATTTAAAAATAGACCTAATGTAACTACCTCTGAGGACCAAAAAGAAGTGGTTATTTCAAGCTGGGTTTTTGTGTGTGTGCTTTGAGACTAAGACTACATATACATCACACACCACTTTCAGTGGGGTATAGGGTATGTGTAGCTATGTACCTCAGTCACACCCTTCAGATGTGTCTTTATTTCACTCTTTACACTGCTGTTTATTCCTCTGCTGGGGGGCTATTTGAGTACATACTCTTCATGAGGGGTGGGCAAACTTTTTGGCCCAAGGGACCCATCTATGTAGGGAGATTGTATGTCGGGTCATGAATGCTCACAAATTTGGGGTTGGGTTGCGGGAGGGGGTGAATACTCTGGCTGGGGGTGCAAGCTCTATGGTGGGGCCAGAAATGAAGAGTTCAGGGTGTGTGAGGGAGGGATGAGGGCTCCGGCTGGGGGTGTGGGTTTGGGGGTGGGGCTGGAGATGAGGATTTGGGGTGTAGGAGGGTGCTGTGGTCTGGGATCGAGGGGTTTTGAGGATGGGAGGGGGATCAGGGCTGGGGATTGGGGTGTGGGAAGAGGTCAGGGGTATAGGCTCCAGGCGGTGCTTACCTCAAGTAGCTCCTGGAAGCAGTGGCATGTACCCTCTCCAGCTCCTATGCAGAGGCATGGCCAGGTGTCTCTGCGCATGCTGATGCCCGTGGAGCTCCCATTGGCCACGGTTCCCGGCCAATGGGAGCTGCAGGGTCAGCACTTGGGGCGGGGGCAGCATGTGGAGCCCCCTGGCTGTCCCTATGCATAGGAGCCAGAGGTGGGACATGCTGCTGCTTCCAGGAGCCATGAGGAGCAGGGAAAGCCCCAGACCCCTCTGCTGGATTAAAACGTCTGACAGGCTGGACGGAGCCCGTGGGCCATAGTTTGCCCACTCCTGCTCTGCATACTGCCAAAAGATGCATGCAGTATAGACCAGAGTTCCATTTGAGTGTAAAATGGAAAGAAAGTATGATGGGGGTGGGTCAGTGAGTACAGATTACCATAAATGAATATATATTTGTCCATTCTGATGGTATTATCTAAAACAGACTTCTTTATTGGATGAATTATTATATTCAGAGAATTTCCCTCATTAATAAGGTATATTTGGCCTTTTGTTTTAAGCATTCAGTTTTTGCAAAATGCAGTCTGTTTTTCCCCCCCCATCAATTTACAGGTTAACAACTGTGGGCTTCATCTGGTTATCCAAACCTCATCAGTGGCAGAGAGAAATAAACCAGTAAGATCCAAATACATTTTTTTTTAAATTACAGAAACATAACTGAGTTAGTTAATACAGATGTAAAAATACTCTTGTTTCTAAAATAGTTCTTAATATTTAGTTTTTATTAATTTGTTTTGTAATGATTTATTTCAGCCAATGGGGACAGGTGCAATATAAAATAAAAGCACTGGGGTCAATCATTGCTTTGCTATGAACCCAGAATAAGTTTCAGCATCTTGTTGTGCCTCCCTTCTGTTTTTCCTACTGCTCTGGGTGGGAGTCTATCTGGGCTATGCTGGCCCAGTGTATTGTGGGGGTGAAGTCAAGTCTCAATCACCATCTTTTTCCTCTTGCCTATGTGCTTGAGGAAGTGGAAGAGTGGCCAAGTGGAGACTGCTCCCCTCCAGTGCCAGTCTCCAGGATGTGTTTGACTCATTATTATTAAGGAAAACTGATTTCTTGTTACTGTACTCATGCCTACTACCCTGAAAATAATTGTATATTGCCCATGCAATATTTGACATTGGAGGCTATATATTTTAATCTATGGAACTATTGCATTTATATTCTAAAAATAAAGTTGATCTTCAATAGAATTATTCTTTTAATGGATATCTGTTTTATAAGTAACATATTTTGGCTGAGATTTTCAAAGCCAGCAAAATAATGTAGACACCCAGTAGCTATTCATTTTAATGGGAAGTGCTTGTTCAAATTCTCTAGGCAGCTTTGAAAACCTCAGCCTAACTGCAGTACTGTTTTTACCTTCCGTCCATTTTCTTGTTGATAATGAAATATTTTAAATGAACATAATATTATCTCATCTGTTTTAGATATTTATAATATGCCTATTCAATAAACCTGTCATATGAAGTCTTTCTGGTACTATACAGTGAAATCTGAATATTACTGCCTTATTGAAGTGAATAATACATTTTAACATGGGGTAAATCTGGTATTAATTATCATTCCCCAGAAAAGAAATATCTATCTTAAATAAATTATAATAACTGTGTACCAAATTTATACAGTTAACTGTAAAACAATATATGTGTTTTAAAAATCTTGTTTCATGTATGTCATATTTTAAACATTGTGTTGCAGTTTGAATTCAGGGTAAATAAAGACCAGTCGTCTTTCCACAACAGGCTCTTGCAACATGATCTGGAAAAAAACTATTCAGGAAAACAAGGTAAAGTTTCCTTTTCTAGTTAACGTCTACAACAGCGTTAATTATAGAAAGAAAAAGTGTGATTAGCAAACAAACTTATTTCATGCACACTTAAAAAATAATAATAATTTCCGGCATATGAAAGACTTGACTGTATTCTCATCTGGGTGCATGGCCAAGGGGGAGACTAGCTTTAGTTTTTATTTTTTGTTTGTTTTCAAATCTGTTGTAATAATGTAATCTTGGTGATGTTTGCTGCTTTACCATGTAATGCTATTTACCAATACGTTATTTTGGAATGTAGTTTTTCATGTAATAATCATGTCTTGCTTTATAAAAATGGTATAAATTGTCCATCATTTCATGGAAACTTTGTAATATTACATTTGTAGGGCAACACAGGGAATTTTGCACTGTCATAGTCTGTGCTGTGTCTAATCTTTGAATGATAGAATTTAAATGTTTAAAAGGCTGTTAATCCATCATCTTGGAAGAAGGTTATTTCTTGGTCTTTTGACACTTTTTTGAAGTACTTTGGAATCAGGAATTTTTTCACCTGCAGTACTATCTAGTTACCAGAACAGGTAGGGAGAATAAAAGTTTCAGTGTAAACCTAGGTGTCTGACATATCACATTCTGTTAATTTGCTGCTTAGCTAGGGAGCTAGCTCTTCAACAAAGTTACAGTCCTAGTTTTGGGGAACTAATAGTTTTCTTTTGAATAAGGTTGGGGAAATATGTTAAATATGGGGACCATCTACTTTGATGATACCCCTTGGTATCAAAAGTAAGAAAGTAATCAATATTCATTTTATGTGAATGTATTATGTTCAACTGGGGTGTGTGTGTGTGTGTAATTACTGTCTCTTTTTCTATCAGTACCCATAGGCTCCATGAGCTCAAAAAATTCAGAGACTGTTTCTCCTAAATCTGTTGCAGTGTTTCAATAACTGGGATAATTGAATAGCCCTTTCTGGAGCACTTCGTAACTTTTAACTGTGTGTGCCAGAAGAAGATTTTTGTTTGGTTGGTTGAACTAGACAAGACAGTTTTGAGATCAAAGACCTGTTTAAAGAGGAGAATGATTCCAGTGGGAAGAAAATAAGGGTCATTTTCCTAGTGAATTTTTTTAAACAACAAAACATCTTGGCCTTTGGGAGGAATAAGCCATCTAAGATTTCACTGCCAGTTGTACTGAGGATGGAAGGAGCCATAAAATTCATAATGTTTTTTGCCATGTTGCTGCTGCCTGCAATCCTACAGGAATTGTGATTGGTTAGATTACAGTGATATGGAAGTCTCCAAACACCACTCAGTTTTTTATGTATGTGTGACATACCACGGTACAATCCAGACTAATGAGCAACTGTCACCCCTGCCCTGCAATCTTGGGTGCCTTACATGCATTGCTGAAGTTGTTCCCACCGGGACTGTTCACAAACAGCCTTCCAGCATAAGTTTCTGTTTATGGCTGCAGCCTGCCAGATATACGTGGGTTACACTCTGGCTCTCACTAGCCTTGGTTTTATTGCAGGGTGACCCCAATACCCCCTGTCTTAGATTTCCCTCAGAAATCTATGTCCTGTACTGCCCAGCCCTCTCTTGGACAGTACAAGTTATATTTAGTCCATTATTCCTTAAAAAGATATGCACACAATTTGTTACTCCCAATGGAGTTACCCAGAAACTTCAATTTAAACACATTGGATTAGACAAAACAATAAAAAAAAGTTTATTAACTACAAAGAGAGAGATTTTAAGCGAGTACAAGTAATGAGGTACAAAAGTCAAATGGTTACAAGACAAATAATGTTTACTAATACTTAACTTAAACTAGATCAGATTCAAGCAGAGTTTCTCAGGACATGCTTTCAGCAGTCTGACTGACCAAACCCTGTAGGTCAGGACCCCTTCCCCAGATGTTTCCTTTGCTGCTTCAAGTTAAGTGAAGTGATAGGCAGGGAGAGAGAAAGGGGAGCCTTGGGATGTTTGTCCCTCCTTTTTCTAGTTTCAGTCTCTCTCTTGAGAAACATTTCCAGTTGGGCACTAGGAATCAAAGAATCTGTGTGGAAGGATATTCCCTTCTGGGTTTTTTCACCTGTTTGAGCTTCCTTTGTTTCACTTCATGCTTGATGACTCTGTGCTCTGCTTAATTTGCATTTAAGCAGTAAACACATTCCTTTGTTTAGGACAGACCTGTGTGCCAACTTATCTTTTGGCAGGAGTAGGGGGTTTGGAACATTTGTTAATAACATCATACAGGGAAATTTTATAACTTCACATATAATGTTGCCACACATTTTATCAGGATGATACTCGCCAACAAATTATGAGTTTTCAGATGATACCTTACAAGGCATACTTGTACAGAGGTTATTACAGTAGTGTGTAGGGTATGAATACAGGGGTGTATTCTGTCACAGCATGTCCAGTTCTTTTTAAAGAATACAAATAAAATACTCTTTAACGTAATGGTTTTGTAGACAAATAAACTACTGATTTCTAGATAGCTTATGTAGTTTATTTCATAGGTGCCTACTCTGTGGGTACTCTGGGGCTGGAGCACTCATAGGGAAAAAAGGTGGGTGCTGAGCACCTACCGGCAGCCCCTATCAGCTTCCAATGCCCCTGCCCACCAGCGGGCCCTGTGGATCAGTGCCTCCCCATTCCCCCACACCTGTTGTGAACAGCTGTTTCGTGGCGTACAGGAGGTTGGGAGGGAGGGGGGAGGAGCGAGCACGGGGCGCACTTGGGGGAAGGAGTGGAGCGGGGGCAGGAAGAGGTGGAGTGGGGCCTTAAGGGAAGGGTGGAGTAGCGGCGGGGTCTGGGTGAGAGCCAGGAGTCGAGCATCGCCTGGCACTTTGGAAAGTCAGCGCCTGTGGTTTATTTTATTGTGCAATGAACTGCAGGTTTCTGGTAACTTATTTTTTTTTTGCTCCAGGAGATGGAAGATTATTGACCCCTTTGCTGCGTAATAAGCAGGTGTATGTCCCAGTAGCAGCCAATTTGGCAGATCTTTCTGGTCTGGAATTGAAACAAGGTGCAGGCTGTTTATCAGCATTTGGGGATTCTTCTATTCATACTCCTACAAAATCCAGAACCCGACAGGGCTGTCATAGTGCCGGTCCAAATATTTCAGGTAACTTTGGAGACTAGTCTGTTTTGACGGGTAGTCCAATTTTTTTCTTTCTAATTATGTGTCTTGTGGAAAAGTTATAGGTTACAACTTCTTATGCCACTCCAGCTGCCAGTATGTGTGGCTAAACAGAAAGCACTGGTTACTACTCCTTTATGTTTTTGTATTATGAGGATCAGAATGAGCCTTATCAATAAATTGTTAGTTATAGTTTTACATTAAAAGGACACCTTTTTTTAAATGTAAAATTCTTCTTCTTCTTCCCTAAATTTTGTATTGTCTGTGTGAACCATTGTCCAGTATTGTACTGTACTCCACGCAGGCTTCCTGTTAAGTTTCAGATTGATTTTCAAGTCTTTGATCTTGCATGTATTGGTCCAAACAGCTATGATTAAACTTATTTAATTTTCTCTTTGGTTCTATCTATTCATTATATTTCCCCCTCCCCCATCATTCTTTTTTTTGTGTGTGCTAATTATCTTACTCTCCCTTTCTGCTCCCCACAAAGAAATAAAAACAAAGTTTGGGTTCCTCCAGGAATTTAGCATAAAAATTAAGGGAAAGTGCTGAAAGTGTTATGTTTAAAAACAAGAATTCTACCTAATCACAGTATGTGTAATCTGACTTTAGGCTTAAAGCAAGAAGGAATGAACTTTTTGATGTGTCAACTTTGTTGCTTCTTTCAAACTTTCTTCCTCACCCCAATTTAAACTTATTTTAATTATAAGGGAAGGAGGAATTTGTGAGATCAGCTATAGGACTTGAGCCCCCATTCTTATGGTGGGGTACGGGCATAGTGACCTATTTCAGAAGAATATTTTTTTGGTGAATCATTCTCCAAATAAGTCAGAGGTTTGCATGCTGCTTCGTTTTGTACGTGTTTTAATGAATTTTAAGCCCCTTCTCCTCCCTGCCAATTATTTAACTATAGATTCCAGAGTAACCAATTATGTCATCAAAATAGCGCCTCCTTTCTTTCACCATAACAGAGAGAGAGACATAGGGCCCATTCCTATAAGGTGCTGTCAACGCCTGACCTTATGAGTAATTCCATTCAGCACTTACTTGACTGAACCTTATAATGTTAGGCTGATTCATTTTGTTGTATTTATTAAAATATCATCTTCCACACCCACATGACATGTTTCCCCCTTTAAAAATATGTCTAAATTGAGGACTAGCCAGTTATAGGCTCAGAGTTGGGGTGAAGTAAAACAAAATAATTCTAGTTCACCTCTGTTTCATTTGGAAGATGTCTTCCTCAGAGTTCAGATATTGCAGTTAAATCCATGAATGCAACCTGTAACCTGATGTCTGAATGATTCTGGAGCATTCTAATACAAATAAAGGTAACTCTGAGCAGGTTCCAAATTAACAACATACTATAAACAATCAGTTGGTATCAAGCTGTGTAAAATCAACCAAATTAATAGTAACGTTTCTAAAAGCATATGTACAGTATGGTTGTAGTAACTTATAAATAGCACAAGAGAAAACATGGGTAAATATTAATTCTAGTTTAAACATTGGTTAGAGTCAATTAGGTACCATGATGGGAGTCCTAACACACATGTGAACAATGGATATCTTTTAATTTTTGACACATAGGAATATTCTACCTTTATTCTGCAGAATTAATAAAGCAACTTTTAAAATTTCTAATTCAAGTTATTTTTTGATGATTTTCTAATAGATAACATAAATTTTGGGAGCAGTGCATCAGTCACAGCATTTCCCATTCTGCATCGTGCTGCTGATGAAAAAATACTGAATTCTGATAGGCTGACCCTTGAAAGGTGAGGAATGTTCTGATAAGATAAATTTGAGAATGGTATAAGTATCATTTTGTGTAGATGAGAAAAATGTGCACTGCACTTCAAAAGGATTTTTTTTTACTTGTGTCATGCTATCAGGATACTGAAAGCTTTCTATGTAAAACTTCAATGTAATTTATCATAACTTTGACAAATATTCCATTCGTGCCTGGTCTCAGTTTGAGAGCTAACTTTTTTTCAAGTTTGACAGATATCTTTTTTGTTATATTTGAATGGGCAAACGTTTGCATTTTAACTCCTATAGGTTGCTTTGTAATCTGAATTCTGACATGCCAGAATCTTTAAACTAAAGACTGTCTCTGTTGTTATTAATTAGTATTATTCAAGTAATGCCCAGAGGCCCCAATTAAAATTTGGCCCCCATTTTGGTAGATGGTGCACAGATATGAAGACATGGTCCATGTTGGCCGCCATTACTGTGGTGGCTGAGTACTACCAAAATTTTGTTCTCATAACACTCCTCTGAAGTAGAGAAGTATGGTTATCACCTTTTTAAAGATGAGGAACTGAGGCACTGAGAGGTTAAGTGAGTTACTCCTGGTACATAGGAAGTCTGTAGCAAAGCCAAAAATGAAACCTTAATTTCCTGAGTCCTAGTCCAATAAATTGACCATAACATTCTTCCATATAGATAATTATTTCCCCCTAGTTAAGATGCTCAAGAGATGTCCCAAAAGAAAAAGTATGCATAAAAATCATGATTAACTCGGAGTCAGGCAATGCAAGGAACGTGATCGTGCGTCCTGGACGTCATTCTGCCATAGTAATATGCTTTGGAGAAGCTGAACGGCCTTCCTTCCTTCCTTCCAAGACATTCCCTTTCCCCCTCCCTCCAAATTTGGTGGTGACACATCAGAAATGTTCTGATGTACATTAACACTAAAATGGATTATACTGTTTTCTGGCATCAGTAACAAGGAGCAGGTACTGATGCACCAAGGGGTCTGAATGCCAGAGAGACGGGAGGTGCAGGAACACCCTAGCTTGGGCACCAGTGTACAGAGAAATATTTAGTAAAACACTTAAGAAGCGCCACAAAGAAAGCTAGTTCATGCATTGTTTATGGTTTTACAAGAAAAATCCTGTGCTGAAACATGGAGGGTAGGTGCTGTGGCAGATATTGAAACACCGGAGAGAAAGCATGTCACAACGTGAGTGAACATGTCAAAATGTGCACTGGAGCTCCCCAGATGGTGTCAAAACCCTAGGTAGAAATTGAAGCCAGTGCTAAAAGCTAGTGGAGTGCCCTGTAACTATCTTTTGTCCAACAGTCTGGAAAAAATGGTGACAAGTCACAGTAGAATTTGTGAATTTTGCAAAATCTTAATTTTATATAAATTTGTTTAAAGGAGATTTTTTTCTCTTCTCTAGTGCAAACTTGTTTTGATTCTTCCATCCCTAATAGATACCTTATAAATGAGCATGCCATATTTACATTGTAAAAATACACCTCTACCCCGATATAACGCCACCTGATATAACATAAATTCGGATATAATGCAGTAAAGCAGTGCTCTGGGGGGGTGGGGTTGCGCGCTCCGGCGGATCAAATCAAGTTCGATATAACGTGGTTTCACTTATAATGCGGTAAGATTTTTTGGCTCGCAAGGACAGTGTTATATCGAGGTAGAGGTGTATTATATTCTGCTCCTTTTCATGTAAAGGTTGATAAAGTCCTGCATTAATGATGCATAATTCTTTTAAAAGTCAAGTTCCTAACTAGTAGAAAGATTAGAAAAATTATCTACACATTCAGGGTAAAACCCTGGCCCCATTGAGGTCAATGGGAGTTTTGTTATGGTTAGCAGGGCCAAGATTTCACCCTCACTTGTTAACTTGTCTATCGGGTTTTATGAATTTCTGGGCTTACATATCGTGGCTATGATGTCATTTCTGGCTACATAACTGTAGTGGCATAACTTTTAGAATAATAGTAAAAAAGCAAAGGTGTTAAAAATGAAATAGTAAAACAGTATAAATCCCGAGCCTGCAAAAGTTTATATCCCAGCATGTAGCTACTCCCAAAAGGAGTCCCATGAGTTCAGCGGGATTCCTCCTAGAAGCCACTGTCAGAGGGGCTGTAACCCTTTGCAGTACCACTCCTACAACTTGTTTTACTTTTGTGTATAGCCTAGATTGGTTTTGTTTTTACTTGTCATATTTAACGTGTATTGTTTCATTTATTAATTTTATAAAGTAAAAGTTCAATAAACCAATTAGTCCCCCCCAAAATAGTAAAAGCATAGTTTTTGAATGGTATTAGTATAAATATGGACTGCTGATATGGTATCCAGGCAGCCACTGGCTGTTGGAAGATGATAATGTTGACACAAAGGGGCTGATACTGAGATGACTCTGTAGTAACACTGCTGAGTAACAATTAAATAAATGATGATTAAAAGAAAGGCTTTAGGAAACATTTTGAAGCCTCTGGCCATACTTATTAATATAATTTGATGCAAAATTTATATATTAAGTTCAGTTAACATCCCGTAATTCTAACAGTTCTTAAAATAAATGACATTTAACAAAATAGTGCAATGAAATTACTTTATTCTGTATGTTTCATTATCAGAGTAGTTAAGATTATTAAAAGAACACTAAATACAAAACAAAAATGGAATATTGAAAATTGTGATGATCTCTTCAGGATTCTGTGATATAATTTACATTTGTACATTATTTTTACAAATATATTTCATTCCTACTAGGGAGAGTTTGTTTTATCACCTACTTTACCTTTTTAAATTTTCTAATGATTACAAAATTATTACTTATAATCTTTCTTTTTCAGGCAAAAGCTGACAGTTTGTCCAGTTATCGATGGGGAGGAACATCTTCGCCTATTGAACTTCCAACATAACTTTATAACTCGGATCCAGAATATCTCTAATCTGCAGCATCTTGTTTTCTTAGATTTATATGATAATCAGATAGAGGAAATAAGTGGGCTTTCAACTCTGAGGTGTCTACGTGTCCTCCTGTTGGGGAAGAACAGGTAAAAAAAAAAAAGACTAGATCTGTATATATTATTTATGGTGTAGCACCTGTAGCCTGCATCATATCTGTTCTGTTTAAATGTCCTGGTTGTCAGATTAGTTATGAGAACTGCAAACTGTTTCATTCATCTCTTAAGACCAAGGTGGAGCATGGTACTGGGATTTTTCCAAATGCCACAAAACTCAGCATTTTTGCTATGGAATTTGCCATTTTGTCTGCAGCCAGGTGTTGAACAACTTTTATAGCCTTGTGTTGCCAGGAACTGCCTGCTGGTGCCTTTTGCTCTCTAGCTTTTCCCACAAGAGGGTGTTAATTGAATTACAGTGCATAATCCCTGCACTGTTTGATGTATCCAGGTAGCAGGGGCGGCTCTAGACCCCAGCGCGCCAAGCAGGCGCGTGGGGCGGCCCTTTCCCGGGGGGGCGGCTGGCGGCCTGACTGACTGGCGGGCGGTCCCCTCTTCCCGCGCCTCGCGCTCCTCCGCGCAGACTCGGCGCGGGTGTCCGTCTCCGCCCGGCCCGTGGACCGCCGCAGGCATGCCGGGCAGGAGCTCAACCAAGCAGAGGGAAGAGGGACCCGCCCAAGACGCGGCGAGGCGCGGCGGCGCGCTCGCGCTGCTTTCAGCTCCAGGTAGCATGGAGTTGGAGAACCAAGAGCTGGAGTTCAGCTTGCAGCTAGAGAGTCAGTGGGGGAGGGAGTGAGAAGTGTAAACCAAGTAGAGAATAGCACAATAATGAAGTCCTAGGGAGTAGTGGAAAGGAGCTTCAGAAGCTGGCTACAGTCTCCCCCTTTCCTGGCATATGTTGGAGGAAGGAGAGCAGAGGCTACAGGAATGGAGCTAAACTACTTGGAGACCATAGTTTTAAAAAATTGTCAAAATTATAATGATGAGTTGTAAATGAATAAGTATTTTTAACTGAGATGTGCATGGTTTGTATGAGTAAGGGAGGATGCGAATGCGAGGTATTTCATGATGGTAGAATAAATGTTTCAGTGAAATTTAGGTTTTGCTGACGTGAAATTGGATCCCATTGTGCCACTCTGCCCCGGGGAGTTGAGTATAGTTTTCTGATGCAATGGAGTGGCTATACCACATTTAAATATGGAGGAGCAGACTAGTAAGTAGAGCTAAATACCGGTAATATGAATGATCTTGAGTCTGATAGTGCTTCTAGTTATATAGTTTTGTTGACAGTGTAACTAAGTTAAAAGTTGAAATATTAATATATTTATATTGTAATATGGGACAATGGATATTGCAAGGAGTGCACAAATTCAGATTATTGTACAAGAATTTTTAGCAATTTCTGTTGATGTGCTCACTTTCAGTAAAATGGTTATTTTTTAAAAAAATAAACTAGCTGCATTATTCTGAGAACAAAGGCTGGTTTAAGTTCACAGCTCCCAAAGTTATGTGGTTACATCAGAATCTCGGCTTTCATTTAAATGTAAAAATAATTTTCTAGCCCTCTGTTTTCTGGCACTCATTAAAGAAAAACTTGAAAATGTGACCCAAATATAACTTGTGCAGTGACAGCTGGTTGACTTTGCAGTCAGCCTGAAACACAAGCTTCGAGAGAGGTGAACTGCATCTCAGTAGGGAGTTAACTTCAGGACCCACTGTCCTGAGGTGAGGGGGAGCCTGAGGTGGGGGAAAATGAGAGTCTTAAGCTGCTACCCTCCTTTCTGCCACAACCATTCCAAGAGGAAGCGGTGGCCATAGCATGGGAGTGGGGGCATGCAGACAGAGCCACTGTCTCTCATGTGCATAGGGCATAGGTTGCTCCAGTACAGCCTGCTGAAAAGTGCATCTTAAACCTGAAGAAATTAACTAACACAATAGGGCTTGGCATCTTTGATGCTAAATGACTAAAGCCTGAGTGGGCTAACCAATTAGTCCCATTTTGTGATCTTTTTGTTTTTTTATGTCCTGCAGTAATACTGGGGGCGTGTGCTGTGGAATGAACGATTCTGTTCCTCTATAGTGAATATCCCTCCACCCCTTTTTTTTTAAGGATTTTTTTAAGATCATTATGATTTTGCTGCTATTTAGTAACATCTTTTAAACATCTATTCATGTTTGCTATCGCCATTTAATCTGTAGTTATGCTCTTTGAGAAAGGGAGTATATGTACTGGAATGTGAAATATTTCATATAAAGTAAGGTACTTCTAACTATAATATTTGTCTGCTGAAGCTTTAGGATTATATCTGATCTTGCCAGTGATCTTTCATGGGACTTATACTTTTTTCTGGTTAGCTCTTGTCAGGACGGCAGTATTGAACCCCATTCTGCTGAGTCTCTTGATGGTGTCCCTAGCCTCCATGCCATGACAGAACACTGAACCATAGCCCCTAAACTGTCCTAACACCAGCCTTAGTGCTCAAGCCTTTAGCCTCACCGCAGCCATGTGCCAGGCCCCTGATTGGCTGGATAGAGAGCATTCTGATAGGATATCTGGGCTATATAAAGACCCCAGCAGGAAGAGCAAGCTGTCTGAGCAACAGGCCATTTCCTTGCCTTGCTACTTTTGCATAAGCTTATCTTACTGCCTTGCTGCCTCGCCTGACCCTGCCTGGTTGCCCTGCTGTGTTGCCTGACCTTGAGTTATCAGCTCATCGCCTAAACCTGCTGACCCAGCTCCTTGGATTGGACCTCCTAACTAGTGACCTCTGCGAGAACTCTGACCAGTGCCCTGGACTGCCTCTGATACCTATTGACCTCTTGGCTGCCCACCACCTGTGTATGCTTGACCATTGCTCTGAACTGCTACTAGCCCACTTTGGCCATCGTGCATTACAGCTATGCTATGTGTTAACAGAACAGAACGTACATTGCATATGCTAAAGCAGTAGACATTCAAGTATTTACTGTACAATTCTCAATTCTAGAACCGAAACAAAACCAACCAACAACATTTCCTAGGAGTGAAAAATTGTTTTGTGATATGAATAGTTTGGCTGTCAAAAATCTTAATAGAAATCTTTAGGATGAAACTTCAGAGACCTGAACAAGTCTCTTATGTATCAGATTAGGGCTAAAATATATTAAATATATTATTTCATAAATAAACAGGAAGTTTTACTTATATATTCAAGATTGCACCTGTACAATACGTTTTAAAAAACATAAAATTACTTTAGGACATACTCCTCAAAGGTCTTTAGAGTTCACAGTCTTAACGTTATGACTTCAGCACATTTTACTGGTGAATAGTAGCCTAAAGCATAGTTAAGGGTGAGCCTATCTTTCAACTTTCATGGGCCTTTTTCCTTCATGATGTTACTAGCTATGATTTCTGATACGCTATTCATAATACTTACAGCTGAGGGATGCTCGTCTGTGCAGAACACTGAGATTGAGTGTTCCTGCAATGTAGGATATACATGTTAGCACTTCTGATTGGCACTCCCTGTTCCACCTGGAAATTTAAGAGAGAGTGGAGGCCTTTTAATTAGGAGTAAGACTTCTAAATCATCGTCAGGGGAAGGGAACAGGGGCAGGGAGGCAGGGGACAGAGAAAAGATTAAAGGGATGCTCTAAACAATATCCCACAGGAACAATATCCCATAGGAAATAAGGGCCATAACAAAAGAACAAATACATGACAAATATATACTCCTGCTGCTTAATGCACTACTGGGTAATGATCAGATGCTACAGTGATGAACTTGATATAAGAACTTGTATAGAATAGAATAGATGTGGATGGACAGAAAGTGCACATTTAAATCAAGGGAAAGAGATGTGGCAGATATAAGTAGAGAATATGGCAAGAAAAATGGAGTGGGAAAAATAAATGGTCTGAAAGAGAAGACAGAATGGAGAAGACAGGTAGCAGATACAAGTATATCCCAATGGCATATCTATTATGAGGATTTTCTACTTTCCTCTGAAGCATTTGGTATTAACCCACCTGGACTTTTGTTCTGATCTAATATGGAAATTCCTGTGTTCTTAAGTAGGATGAGCAAGAAACAAAAAGTAAAGACACAGAAATAGAGATGCAGAAAATAAAGAAGGAAAAGAGAAATCTCAAAAATCAAAAGAAACCATGGAAAAGTGTGCTAAATTTTATAGAGACTGAAAATTATGAAAAGAGTCTAGAACAATGCAATGCAGGATCACAAATGACAAACATCATGGGGGGAAAAAAGGACCAAGAGTAAGATAGTGGTGAGGGTAGGGATGTGAATGTGGCATTCAGGACAGCGATTGATTATAAATGGGAAAGATGTGGGGAAAGGAGAAGAGCTAATTTTTTAACAATCTAAATTTATTGTAAATTAATCAAATATCTAATGAAGCTGCAGAACGTCTTTTTGGCTTGTATAAGGGAAGCCCAGTTTCTTCTTCATTGTTTTTTGAAGAACAGAAATCCTAGACTTTTTCTGAACTACAGCAGGTTTGTTGCATGTGCTGAATAAAAAAGAACCAGTTAGTACAGAAGTATCATTTTAGCGCTTTTTGTTGTCAAGTGGAGGAAATCAAATCAGATTCTGGCCACAGTTTTATCAGTGTAAATTGAAGTTTTCTGTTTACAGTAGATCCTCAGAGTTACGAACACCTCGGGAATGGAGGTTGTTTGCAACTCTGAAATGCTCATAACTTTGAGGAAAAAAAAGGTTATGGTTGTTCTTTCAAAGGTTTACAAATGAACATTGACCTAATAGAGCTTTGAAACTTTACTATGCAGAAGAAAAATGCTGCTTTTAACCATCTTAATTTAAATGAAAACAAGCACAGAAAGTTTCTTTACCTTGTCAATTCTTTTTTTACACTTACCCTTTATTTTTTTAGTAGTTTAATTTTAATACAGTACTGTACTGTATTTGCTTTTTTGTTTTTGTATCTCTGCTGATGCCTGATTGCGAACTTCGGGTTCCAAAGGGTGTGTGTGGTTGACTGGTCAGTTCATAACTCTGGTGTTGGTAACTCCTGAGGTTCTACTGTAAATTGAATTAGTTTACATCAGTGTAACTGATAACAGATTCTGGCCCATCAGCATAGGAATGAATCTGTTTCAAAACTACACCTAGAATGTCAGTTAATTTAAAGTATGTAAATATACAAATATGAAGATTTCAGTGGAGTAAATGCCTCTACAGTTTTAGGATTGTGAAGTTAAATTTCATTCACTCTTAAGCACCGTACACATGGCTGGATATAAGGTTTCAGGAAAAGATTTAAGCTTGAGATCTTAACACTTTACTTTGCTTAGATGAGGCATGATATTTAGTGGAAATTCTCTGGATTAACTCTGAATTCTCCTAGGTATCAATTTCTGTACACTATTAGGTTCTCCTTGTTAATGGCTTTTATCTGTGGGAGATGCTAGAAGTCATCTACTTCAGATCAATTCTTGTCTCAGATCTGGCATTCAGGTCAGGTCTTTTGATCAAAGTTGTTCAGGGAATACAGGTTGTTGGTTTTAAAGAAATTAATCGCTTATGGACTTCTTTATAAATCTTCTTTGGCACAGGAGTTTCCTCCCTGGTGCCTTGGACACTGAACTACCTTTCATTGAAATAAGGTGAGAATTACCAGTTTTCCCCAGTAGTTGTTCACTGTCGCTAACTGCTAGGCTTTCCAGTCTGTTACTTGTGTTTGTCTCCTTTTGGATGGTACTATGTTGCGGGAATTCCTGGTTTTGACTCTTTCTTTCATCTCCTCTCTGAATCTTAAAGCTCTCTCTCTCCCCTTTGTCACCTCAGCTCAAACGAAATCCCAGTTTCTCCGATGACATGGATACTTTTTCACTTTACTGATGAGGGTGGAATCTACATAAATATAAATCAGCTTAGTTTGAAAGGAATGAAAATAGAGAAGGACCTTGGGTTATAAGCCACCAGGCACCATTCCAGGAAGTTTCCATGGAAACACTCATTAAAACAGGTGTCTTATCTGTCTTACCTTCATCTTCCCTTGGTAGTTTAAAAAAATTCAGAAAAACACATAGGAGCAAAAAATTTAACCCTTTTCTTTCTGGAACTGGAGTGGTTGCTTCAAGCAGAAGGCCTTCAAGGATGTTACGAATACATTCACATGTACACCAATTAAAAGGAGGTTTTTTTACTTGTTGATACTTGGTTGAGCTATTTTATGTTTTATTTGTGAGATTTAATAATCTCACTAGGGTAAATTCATCCTTGATATAACTCCACAAAGATGATGGAGCTAGGCCATAAACAGTAAATCTGGCCTATTATGTTTAGGCATCAGGTTCTATATTTTTTTTCTCAAAAACTTTTTTAACTTTGCAACAGTGGTAATAATACACAAAATCAGGATATCAAATGTGATGAAACAGTCTGTCCAAAGTACAGTGCTTTTCTAAGAATATTACATTAAAACAAAAATTGTATTGACATCCAGGTACACATAATACAAAACTAAAACTTAACCTAAACAAAAATTAGAACCCTGTCCCAAATAGTTTTAAATAACCAAAAATTGGGAAAGCTGTCTACAGATTAACTTTTATATATTTTTGGGGAACATAGTAACGCTCGTGTATTGGCTAAAAATAACAATACTTTTTTTCCATTTTTATTAAAAAAAATAGTTGTTTTTTAAAAGTCAAAAGATTGAGTCTTAGAGAGTGAGTCCTCCATTTGTTCACATTAATTCAAGAATGGGACCCCTCTGTTTAATAATCATGTATTAATTGCATGTAATATCAGTCAGTCTTTCCATAATAATTATATCCCACGCTTCAGTCAGCCAAAATGAGGTTGAGAGCATTTTGTTTTTTCCCAATATAAGGCTTTCATGCCAAGAAGAGAGGTTGCCTTTCCTTCTTTGCTGGAATATATTTTCTCAGTAGGGTTTTCTCAACTGCAGGGTCCCAGGAAAACTCAACCTTTTTTTTTTCCCCTTAAACAAGAGGATACTTCTAGTCAAAAAGCTTGAGGAAACACTAACAGTCCCACTAAGTACATAAGTGTTCCACTTTTCCCATATTTATACCAGTGTTTATCAAAGACTGCTCTATTTATTCTTTTCTTTTAATATTAAGATGGGCCAAAACCCGAACTATGTTTCTGTATCCCTCCTCAGCTAAAACAGGACCATACCTGAACCATTCCAACTTTCATTTCTTTTTGCAAAAGATATAACCGAAGAAGGTTCTGTAAAACCAAACCTATTCTATTTTTGTATAATGAACTTTCCATTCTTGCTGTCTTCTCCAGATGTCCACTCTTAACAGATGTTGAAAAGGAACTTGCAGAAAGCCAGTTTTGGCTCTAACATGCTCCGAGCATTGACCATTTCCTTTCTAAATACCCATTGGGTGCACATTGCTCCATCAAGTTCTGTTCCATTTTTTCCAGCTGTTGGCGTTCTGAACCACTTTACATTTGCTTTAGTATTGTTCAATGTTTTCCTTTGTAGGAACAGTTTAGTCTTAATTTTGTTAGGCTTTTTATTTTAAAGAGTTAAAGCTGATCTTGCCAAAACCAGCGTAGTGCCAAAAACAGTATGTGATGTTGTCAGAATAGATATGTTACCAGCAAGCACACTACACTTTTTCAGTCCTTCCCTTCCAGTCTTCCGGAAAAAAGGTCTCATTTGGACCTTTTCTTTGTGTGCCTGAATTCTTTAAAAAGGTCAATATTAATTTTTCACTCAGTGTATAGGCTGGAAGAAAGTTTTTCTCTAGTTATTGCCAGAATCTAATCTACAGAACAAGCTAATGTCTGCCTCAGACTTCACTGCAGCAAGGTGGTAGTCACAAGTAAATTTAGCCACTTCTAATCTCCTACCATCTATCTCTAGTCATCAAACTTTCCTTTTTTTTAACTGCATATCAATTCATCATCTTAGAGTAGTAAATGTTGAAGACATGACAGAAGATATACATGCTCCAATTCTTACAGCCATCTTTTCCTGCTGTACTTTTTTTACATGAAACTTTTATCAATATTTCCATAAAAGTTTCCTACTTTAAATGTACACATGAGCCCATGTAATCTTGTCATTGAAGATTGTCTCTAAAAATAGTTTTAATATTTTGCATATTTCTCTGCTACAGATGAAGGTCTCTGTCTTTCTGCACACAAAGTAGGCTGTTAAATGGTCCCTTCCAGCCAGTTTAAATATTTCCTACAAGTAGTTCATCTTTAGATGGGAAGACAGTAAATAGACTGGATAGTGGATTGTCCCACATGGATTCTGCTGTGATGGTAGGAAATACAACTAGCAAGTAGCATAAATTTACAAAAATGTAGACCAAATCCTGAAACCTTTACTCATATGAGTACTCTTATCTAATCAATAGGCGTAGTTGTGTCACTAAAGGCTGTTATGATGGGATTCGGTGTTTGTTCAAGTCATTCATATCGACCATCTCCAGCAAAAGGCTGCACTTTATCATTTGCATTGGAAGAATCATTAAGCAAATTTTAGGTGGTTTATTCACCTGATTACCAAGGAAGTGTTTTCTAATGTAAAAAAACCCCCAAACCACCACTATAGAGTTGTCAGAATGTATTGTATTATTTCTATTTATTTGGGGGCCTTAGATTTTTACACTGTAGCATCAAATATTTTACTTATGAATTTTAAGCATGATGCCTAGTACTACATAAAACAACCATTTTTTAAGAGTGCTATGAAAGGTCAAAGTTTCCGAATAGTAATAACATCAGAGTTAAATGGCTAGAAAGAACCCTTTTTTCACCTTGTGGTTTTTCTAATTTGTTCTTGAAGAATAGTACATGGGATGTTTAATACAGTCTGCCAGTAGATGATGCTGTTGGCTATATAATAATCTATGGTGACTTGAGGTTGGAATCTCAGCAAATGGAACAGAACAACAACGACAACAAAAAAGCCATAAAATAGTAGAACTCCTCAGGGCTCTGAGTTAGGTCTTGACAAGGAGTGAAATGTGCTTGAGAAGCGATATTGCCAACCACAGAAATCCTCTCCCTTTGCTTTTCCTTTGACATCTTGTATTACTTACAAGAAGTCCAGTGATATTCACTTTAATATTCTTAGTGCTTTTCTGACTAGAATCTCCCTTACTACAAACTCTCAAAAGCCTGCATCACTATTGGTTTCCTTGAGAAGGGACAGGATCAGCTCTTTGCCAGTAGTGTTCTGCTTCAACCAGTGGGGTTTTCTATGGAGAAAGTGTTTCGTTTCCAGTTTCCCCCCTCCTCAGACGCTGAGCACTCTGGATCTGTATTACTGTTGGCAGCCAGAAAGAGTCAAGAGCTTAGGTCCCTGACTTTTATCGCATTCCCCCAAAGTGGCAGTGTGCTGCATTGAAGCTAGACCAACAGGCCAGCATTAGTTACAGTTTAATAGTATATTTCATATTTTTTATACTGAAGACTATAGACCTAATTTGTCCTGTATATTTTCTTTAATTAGCCTGAGCTGTAACACAGACTAAAACTGGTATAAATGCATCTTAGATTTAAAATTGTTATTCTAAAATTAAGGAGTCTGTCTCTGTAATATGCCATTTGCTAAAACTGCAGTTTCAGGCTGTTTCTGTAATACAGTAGTCAGTACATTTATTTAGTGTTTTAAGGCTGAACTAGGATGAGGATTTTGAACTGTTGCTTTAGATCTCATTACATTCTAGAGTAGACTAAGCAACAGGTTCCTTAGTGGCAAGTTTGGGGGTTGGTGAATTGAATATGTTTTTAACGGTAAATGAAAGAATATATTTGTTCAAAGCAGGAAAAATACCCTACAGTTAATGTCTAATTTTTAAAAATAGTTTTGGCTTGGGGAGTAAAGTTCATGTGATGGCTGGAACTAGCGTTTTCTATCAAATACTAAATTTGTAATGGGTGAGTTGAGGCATGAAGCTGGAGATTGTAACATAGCAATTACAAAAGGAGAAGGAAGCACTTAATCTTGCAGAACAAGAGACCATGGAAAATAAAGGGAGGGTAGATTAAAATAAAAACACCTAGTAAGGCAATAGATGGAAGATGTGAAAATTAGGATGTGTAGATGGTAAACCAAGGGGAGAAAGTAAAGGGTAAGTCAGCAAGTTAACCTTTGTTCTCGTATCAGCCACAGTGAAATGGATATGGATGCAAGCTGTTCACTTTCAAAGTGATGTAAAATAAGTTGGATGATAATTTTTGGTGCACCAGATTCTTTTGATATACTGGTAAATGCAGACCTGCTGTAATAATGGAAGATCCATTTCCTAGGGCCTTTAATGTAGTGAAAAGGCTGTTTCACAACAAAGTGGGTCATTTGGGTAAACTTTATCTTTGATGCAACAGATTCAGATATTATTTTAGAATTGCAGAATTAAGGGTAAATGTAACAATCTCACAGAACTTCAACAGATGTAATTGTTTTTTTTAATTACAGTAAAAAAGTGTACTGGCCCTTTAAGGTTTTATAGGTAGGTTAGCAATACTGTTCCAAGAACAGTACTTCTAGAATAGAGAAATAGTCACTGAAGAAAAGGAAGTGGCCTCAGGAAAGCAGTCTCGGGTTTGGGGAAAAGAACCCATACTCCTAAATGCTTTTAAATCCTCCTCTTGCTGTTCCTCATTCCAGCCCTAGATATCTGGACACCACTCTGCATTCCCTAAAGCGAAGGGTCTCTTGAGAGCTCAGAAACTTTATACATTGGTTAAAGAATTGACTAGTTTCACTCTAGTTGACATAAATTGTGATATATTTATTTTAAATTAAAACACAAAAAATAATTTTCTGGGAAAATGTAATTCTGCTTTGTGGGTAGAGCTTACATATACTTTAGGGTGTGTGTGTGTGTGTGTATATGTGTATGTATGTATATGTATGTACTCTACTCGAGTCCTAAGTAAGTCCTAAGTATTATTTTAGCTTGTTGGCAAGAAAGCATCCTGCTGTGTGAAAATCAGACCTGTACTGCATATGTATTCCCATACTGAATGCTTGACAGACACCAAAAAGTTAATACATGATTACATAATTACAGGCCATACTTGGGGGAGAAAGTATATCAGAAAACTGTAATAGTGGCACTTAGTGACCCTCTTTTGTTATAATTATCTTGATTTACTAATTGAGTAGTGTTTCCCAAAATAACTGTTAAATTCATTTTGTAATTCCTATGAAGTAAATTGGGTCTGGTGGTGACATTTTGGCAGTTTCGTTTCAAACTTCCTAAAACAGTATTCCTCAATTAATCACAACAGATGTTACATTATTTTTTATAGAGAAAGATGCTATGTTTTTCTCTTTCCCCAGGGGCAGTAACATCCTGGTATTATAACTTTAGCCTTTACTCAACACCTGTATCATTGGGTTCCTAAAATGTCTTGAATGGGTATAGGCTATATACAGAAGTTTATTCATTTCAGTTGGTTGACAGTTATCCTCTTATTTTCTTATACTTGGTAGGAATAGACGATGAGCTAAATGTTTTTGTAGAAGAAATGTGAAAATACTTTAATCTAAAATGAAAAACAATTTTTGTCAACATTTAAATGTTTCAGAATAAAGAAAATCTCAAATCTGGAGAACCTGAAAAATCTTGATGTTTTGGATCTTCATGGAAATCAGGTACTGTACAGTAAGTACATCTGTTATTTTAAACCATTTGCAAATAACACTGATTTAGACATGTTGCATCTCCAGTGTGGTTTCCTGTAGTATTGCTTTTATGAAGGAGGATTTAATAGCTTTACAACTGCTTTTATTAGGGAATTCACAGAGATTTATAAATTAATCAAAGGAAGCATGCTGTTTATTTTGGATCTTGGTCTTTAATTTCTTATATTTGCAGAAGTTTATGAAAAGTAAAAAATAAACTTACTAAATATGCATACAGCTAAAAATAACAGGATCATTTCAGTTAGAGCTACAACATACTCATCTAGTGCAAAATAGCTGTGATGCAGCTAAAATAATATGCAGTCACTTTTATGGTAGAAGAATTAAAATGGTTACAGTAACCAATGAAATATTGCATCTGCTGTATCTCACCTTACAAACGACAAGGGTGACCTGATGTCCTGTTTTTAAAGGGACAGTCCCATTTTTTGGGACTTTTTCTTATATAGGCACCTATTGTCCCCCATCACCTGTCCTGTTTTTTCACAGTTGCTGTCTGGTCACCATAAAGTACAATAATTCAAAATCTGTACAGTGAGTAATACAGGGAGGCAGTATTGTCTGTGATTAGTGCAGTGGCTTGAGCTTTGGGAAATCCAGGATATGTTCCCAGGTTTGCCAAGAATATCCAATATGACGTGGGCAAATCACTTCACCTGTGAAGAATGCATCAGTTTCCCTGTCTCTAAAATAGGGATATGTAGTCATCTTTGTATATTGCTTCTATTTACTCTGATGAAGAGGCTGTCTGAGAGCAAAGTATTATTATAATAGGTATGTTTGAGAGAGAGGAAGGAGACTGTAAGGTTCTCAGTACTTTTTCTGATGTATCCAGTGGAAAAGTGTGTAAGGATAAGTAAGTCAGATACAGTAATCTTCTGGAAAATGTAAAATGTGTAATACAAAATGTTTAAATAGCTGAGCTGTTTAAAATAATCTGTGGTTATCTTGAATCTGTAAAATCAATGTGTGAATACGCTGGATTCTTGATCTGACAAGGCTCTGTACTGATGTTGCTCCTTATTGTGTTACTGATGCACTTTGTAGAGAGTGGGGAATGGAAATACCCACATAAAAGCATTAATGAACAATTTACATATGTGAAAACATAATTGTTTATTTGGATTAGCTTTTTTATTGAACTTTTAGGAATAATAGTATGTGCTCAAATACACTGTGATGGGGCAATATAAAAACATAGTCAGTGTCTACTTTTAGAGAGGGCCTAAATTTTTAGGGGATTGTGTGTTTGAGAACGACCAGTTATGCATCCATATCATTACTTGTATGTACTGTTATACACTTGCAGTAAATGCACATGCAAGTTAGGCATGCAAATGCACACACTGTTTTGTGACTGCAAATAAATGTACACTTTCTTTAAACTTTTGATATAGATCTGTAGCCTAAGCTTTGATACAAAGAATTGTGCAGGCAGAGGTGGTTATAAGCAAAAATGGAAATTTGGAAAATTATTAATGAAAGTATATTTTTTAAAAATCAACAAATAATACATAACTCTTTTAAATGTTAATCTAATCAGATTCTTTCTTCAGATATATTTGTGAAATTCCCTTTAAATTTACTGGGACTTAAGTAAGAGTTGTGCACATGGTGCCCGATCCAGCTGCTGGTACATGAAGTCTATGTAGCTATGGGAAAATCCTGTACCAGGAGTTGGAATACTGGAGAAATCCATATTGAAGAGGTTAATGAGTGTTACTTATCTAGTTGAGAAGGGCTAACAATGTCAATATGAGGCTATTACATGGTTGGGACCTTCAAATGGTATATTTAGCTTGCTGCTGTTTTGCAAGGGCAGGATGTTTCTCATTGAATAGACAGTATGCAAAGTGTAAAACTATATTACATTAACGAATTACATCTCTCTACCTACATCTCTTGAAGATAGGTGAGGTCTGATATTAAGTCACAGTAACTTTTGTAAATGTATTTGTCAATTTCACAAGGAAGCTATATGTTTAAAAATATAAAAATTAAAATAAAAAATGTGTTATCCATATTCCTTTAATTTTGTACAAATGCACACAGAAGAAGAGGGAATTTTGCTTAAAGATCAATGGATACTTTTAAAACGAAAATGTTTATGATTATATAAACCATTATGTAAGAAAATAGGCAGATCTGCTATAACATGAAAAAGTGTAATTTTTCTAGTTCTTATTCTATTGCTATCTTGTCTGTGGGGTTTTGTTTGTTTTTTTTGTTTTTATTAATGAACTAAGACTATATATTTTTGTTCCATCTTGAGATTCTTGGGATCTTTCTTTAAGGTAGCCTTTGATTTTTATATTAGTATTGAAAATGTACTATTTCCAAACCAAACATTCCATAATAATCCCCTTTCAACCACAGAATTAAATTTCAGAACATTAAAAGGAAGTAATCCAGGACTCCGGAACATGGCAACTAAAATAACAAAACAGAAGGGTCCAAAGTCAAGTATTGCTTTATGGTCCAAAATTAAATTTGGGTTTTGAATATGTGATCTTTCCAGTAGGACTAAATACAATAATTGTTTTTGCTTTGTTGCAATGACTGATAACCTTGGCAAGTTGTCTCTTTAATGATGCGACAAAATTCCATTTGTTGGCATAGCCTCTGTAACCACACCTTTAACAAAGAGCCACTTTGTCATCCAGTGGAGCTATAGAGAACCCTAACAAATTGGACACATCAACAATATCAAACATTTATAATATGATAACTAATATATTTGTCAAAACAGCTATGTGACTATTATGGCATTGATCCTGCCACCCTCACTCATGTTGATTAGTACCTTAATTTGTGAGGAGTCCCATTGATTTTAAGTCAGTGAGGAATGCAGAATTAGACCCCAGATGAGCAATTTTAATTATAGTCCAATAGTAATTCCTTTCTTAATATCATTAACCACAATTACCTTCCACTAGAGTGACTTTGTTGAAGTAAAGTTGGAACACAAAGCAGAACTTTTCACATTGTTGCCTATCTCTTCGTGTCTGTGCGCGTTTTAAATTGCTAGTAATTCCTGAGGCATATTCACCTCACCAGGACATTGAACAATGTATTGTTGTCAGGTGAAAACTTGTCTGGCAGAGAAACACACTGTATAAAAAGCTAGTTGTTGTTCACCGTTTTTGTTAATAAACAGAAAGTTTGTAAGTGTTGAGGAAGGTTGGAGTCTCCCTTATGCTCACAAAAAAACTTTGATCAAACCACAGATGGCCCCTTTAAAGTTATCCTTTCTCTCACTCCCAAGACTTGGCTCAGTATCCATAACAAAGAATCATGTTCAGGGTGAGCCTGATTGCTAAACACTCTTGTCCTGAGAATATTATTTACTAGGGAATCTTGTTTGCCAGAATTCTGCTAACAACAATAGTACTTATCACTTAAAGTTGACAGAAGAAAGTATTTGTGTAGTGTAGCTTTCTAAAGATGGGAAACAGAGACAGAAGGAGAATAATGGCTTCATGTTCAGATGTGTTTGTTGAACTCAAGGGAAGATGAGGGTATTTATGATCTATGGGGAAAGGGTTGTTAGTTCTCATCCCTTTGTAAATGTTGTAATGACCCCGAAGAGAGGCCAATCCCATTCCTAGTGTCTGAATGAGAGAGATTGCTGCTGCTCTTCTTACAGAAGTTTCAGTAAACTTGAGTGTCACACATGGCCCTGGTAGAGGTCCCCCAGCTGGACACTCATCAGTTTGCTGCATTTGGGTCCCAGCATATTAGACCCATGTGCTCTTAAGCATCTCTTGGTCTGAATAGGCTCCAGCAGTACGTCTTTCCTTGGCCTCTCTGGCACACTTCCTGGGTACACATTCTGTGATACCTTTTCCTGGAAATGGGACCATGCAGCCCAACTGCCCTAGATGCCCACAGGGGCGGCTCTAGGCATTTTGCCGCCCCAAGCACGGCAGGCAGGCTGCCTTCGGTGGCTTGCCTGCAGAGGGTCTGCTGGTCCCGCCTCCCTAGGCGTCCCACAGGACCAGCGGACCCTCTGCAGGCAAGCCGCCGAAGTCAGCCTGCCTGCCGCCCTCGCGGCGCCGGCAGAGCGCCCCCCGTGGCTTGCCATCCCAAGCACGGGCTTGGCGTGCTGGGACCTGGAGCCGCCCCTGGATGCCCAGGGCTGGTGCTAACTCCCCACCACCCATCAACTCCCCAATAGCTTAAGCACCACCTTTGCCAGAGCTCCAACCTTGTGGGTGGTCTTGTTTTACAGGTCACCTTTTCAGGGACATGTGACAGTGAAAGCTCTTGCTTAGGATTTCCTGCTGTTGCACTACCACTGAAGCAGCTTCATGGGGGGTTGTGACATACCAGGTTACAATCCAGACTAATGAGCAGTTATGTCATCCTGGCCTGCAACCGTGGGTGCCTTAGAATGCCTTACTGAAATGGCTCCCACCTGGGCATCTCACAAACAGCCTTCTAGCATGCAAGCCACACCCAGAGTGTCTGTGTGTAACTGCAGCCTGCCAGCCACACTTGGGTTACTCTCTGGCTCTGACCAGCCTTGGTTAAATTGCAGGGTGACCCCCCAACACTCCCCCAGTCTCAGATTTTCCACCAAAAATTTATGTCCTGTAATGCCCAGCCCTCTCTTGGACAGTACAAAATATTTTAAGCCGTTAAAGGGAACAATATGCCAGCATATTATCTCAAATAGTTCTTCAAACACTTCAATTTAAAACACACTGGTATAGGTAAAACCAGTTTATTAACTACAGAGAGAGTTTTTAAGTGAGTACCAGTAGTAGGCATAAAAGGCGGAAATGGTTACAAGAAAAAGATAAGACATCTACTAATGCCTGACTTAACAAACTATATCAGATTCAAGCAGAGTTTCTCACCACATGTTTTCAGCAGTCTAGGTCAGGACCTCTCCCCCCAGAGTCCAACAAACGCTTCCTTTGTTGCTTCAAGTGCCATGAATGCGATAGATAGGGAGATATTAGTCCTATCCTTTTATAATTTCAGTCCCTTTCCTGAAAAAACATTTCCAGTTGGGCACTAGGAGACAAAGAGTTTGTGTGGAAGGATGTTCCTTGCTGGCTTTTTTGTCACCTGTTTGAGCTTCCTTTATTTCCCTTCCTGCTTGATGAATCTGTTTACTGCTTCAATGTGTCTCTCTGTTCATTACCCTGCTAGATACTAAAATCAAGGATGGAACAGAGACACTGGATCTATGGCTTATTACAAAAATCTGTAACTCACTAACCCCCTCTTTTTGTCTGATGACTGCAGAGGTTTTAACAGGCCACTCTACCTTGAATGGTCCCCTTAAAATATGTGCTAACTACTTATGCTAAACAGTCTGTTCCACATAGCATTTTACTGTGATGCTGGGAGCACTTTTCCCAGACCTGAAGAAAAGCTCTGTATAAGCTCGAAAGCGTCTCTTTCTCTCACCATCAGAAGTTGGTTCAATAAAAGATATTACCTAACCCACCTTGTCTCGCTAATATCCTGGGACCCACAGGACTACAGCAGCACTGCATTCAGGTCAACATTTCATTTCTAAGCAATGTGCTTCCAAGCCTGAGCAGCCCTGTGAAGAGAAGGACTGAACACTAGTTCTGATCCCTTGTGTGGCAAAGCAACAGCCTTTCATTAAATTGATAGGTATGCTCTTCAATATTTCATTAAATCTTTCCAAAGGTATTTTAGCTATAGACATATTGGGCTAAATTCTTTCCTTCAGTTACACCCAGGCTGCCCCATCAAAATGGATGTAGTTGGCCCACGTGTAACTGACAGGAAAATTTGGCCTATTGCATATAGAATAGATTTTATGCCATATCATTTAATTTAAAAAAATATTGTTGGAATTGCTTTGTGTAGTCCTTTATCTAATTCTATACCATGCTTTCCTAAATGAAAGCTCAACAACACAAATATAAGAAATATATGCAACATTATTTTAAGCAAACAGAGACCTCTTTTGAATGTACACAAGAAATATCTGTCATAAACTGATGCTGTCTTTATGGTATTCCATTATTGATGAGTTATGTGCTGCATAAAAATCTTTTTTAAGGCATTTTTATCTTGACTCTTTGAGCCTTTCAAATTTTCTCACTAGTCAAATATCCAGTAATTCTCAGAAACAAACAACATGAAGATCCGGGGTAGTATTGTTTTGTACATTTATTTAAAATCAACATTTCTCATTCTTATTTAAAACCTAATGCAAAAAAGGAGCTTGAAAAACTGATCATCAGTTACTTTTGTTTATGGTCAGTAGAAAATAGTCTACAGGAAGTTAGATCTGTTTCATTTACAACAGTTAAAGGGAATATCACTTGTAATGGCCTAGAATGAAAAGGCAATGACTTATTACCTAAAAATAAAATAATGGCTAAAAGCAGGTATATCTTTATGTAAAAAAAAAAAAAGTGTGATAGGAAGGAGGGAAGGAATTCCATTACTGTTGATACAGGCTTTTGACTCGGAAAAGTTATAAATAATATCTCTATAAATTATTGATGAAACCCAGATTTCTGCAGTACCAGTAGAAGCTAGGACCATTTAGAACTTGTGCATTGCAGTTTGCTGTAGTTATAGCTAGACTGCCATTTGCAGAAAGCTGTGTACTTATGCTAACCATCTGCTGTTGGCTTCAGTTTCACAAATCTGTCTGAATACACAATTTTAAACAATAATGTTCACTGTGAATTTTGCTATTATTTTGGTGCCCCAGTATATTAAGAGTTGATCTTTACTTGTGCTTCTAAAATATCTTTTGTTTCTTCAGAGAAGACTAATATTAAAATATTATACATCACTGAGGAGAAGCCTGTTACTATTTTTCTCATGTTACTATAATCAAATTGGTTTAGGGAATGTTTAATCTGATTAATGATGTTTTGGTTCTATCATCTATTGGCTTTGTACATATTTTCATTTAGAATTTTTTGTCATGAAATAAAACCTGGGACAATTGCTGAAATAGCTGACATACCAGTATTCTCAATTCAGACATATAACAGTAAACAATTTAACATTTAAAGAACCCTTAACTCTGCCTGGTATAGTTAGTCATTGGTTGCGTGTTTGTACCCGATGTACACTATCCCAGCTCTGCACAGATAGCTGACACAGCAGACCTTGATCGAACTGCCCAATAAGACCACAAGACTTGGTTTAGTTGTGAAGGTTTATTGTCAAGGAAGCACGGTCCTAGCTCCCCAGATCAATGTCTACAATTACACTAACACATGTATGCTTGGTGCAATGGACTCAGCACAGTGAATGGCAGGACTTACCATTCTCCCCTCAGCTGGCCAAAGACATTCCCTCTGCAACCAAATGAGGCAGTCATTGCGGCTCCCCAGTTAGGCCCAGTAATATAATAGCAGCAGCTGCTCACTACCATTTTACAGCTTCTTTGCAATCTGTTCACCTTTTTTAAGGTTCCCTTCACAATCATAAGGGCTCTAGACTTATTTTTTCAGTTGAAGCTTACATTCTGCAGAAATTGATGGCCTGGGTCGCACTAATTTGCAAGTCTGGTTTGAAGTAAGGCTCTCAGACATAACATTTAAGAAGCAGCACATATTTGGCCCATATAGCAGAAATGCACAGAATCTCTGATGATAAAGAATAAGGACTGCTGACTTGACTGCACCATTCTGTGACCAGAAAGAACATTAGTAAACTGGATGATAATGTGTAATTTCCAGTGGGCTGCTAGAAATCCAGTAGAAGGCAACCTAAAACACATAAATGTCAGACTATTAAAAATTACATAAAAACTAATGTAGAATTATATTAGTATCTCCATTGCTTTAAAATGTATATCTAACAGGTGTCTAAGCAAACTAGGCATAATATGCATGCTATTAATTATACTTCTCATTACAGATTGCTAAAATAGAAAATATCAATCATTTGGGTGAACTCAGAGTGTTAAATCTTGCCAGAAACCTTTTAAGCTATGTTGAAAACCTTAATGGACTGGATTCACTGACAGAACTTAACCTTCGTCATAATCAAATCACCTCCATGGTAAGTGATAAAACTCAATTAATATTTGTTGTCCTCCCCCCACAAAAAAGTTAGCAAAATACAGTAATATTATCATTTGATTTGGACCATGTTAGTGTTACACAGTTCTAGAACTATATTATTTTCATTTGTCCTATGACTTTGGTGCTCTTATGCTTAGTTTTATGAGAAGTGGATGAAACCAAAAATAACACATGGATATTTTATATAAATGATCGTTTATAGCTGTGAAGCTGTCTTTATACTAATTAAAGTGCCAAAAGTGAGGAAATTTTGAAGAAGCTATACAATTCTGGTGCATAGATTGAGTAGGCATCTAAAAATATAGTAAACAATATACTGACTATACCCTAAATTTAAAAATCATGGCTCTTGATCGTATAAAGAGCTTTTTTAGTAGTTGCCTTTCTTTTTTTTAATATGACAGAGAAAGTCAGTATGATCTTAAAAGAAAACTAAAAATACTATTTTAAACTTTGCAGATTCACTTAACATTAAGCAATGCTTTCAAAAAGAAAAGGCCATCAGTGTCCAACGTTTTGTCAGTGAGAAAGTACCTGAGTAATAATTAAAGATCTGTTTCTACAAAAGATATTGTTTCAGTTTCTTACTACATAACCTTAATATAAAGAAGTTGTAACAGACTCATTATACAATAATAAGAGCACATTGCATAAAAGAATTCTGTTTTGCTGAATACCTAGAACAATGTTTTCCCCTGCCTGGAAAGAAAGAAAAGGAACATGACAACAAAAGAGAGAGGTTAATATATGCAGTGAGTCTTGTTCCAATTTCTTCTTTATTAGAGCTCTTGCCTTGAGTTGTGTCTTAGATCATGTCAACTAATCTGACCACTGGTATATGATTTTCTGACAAAAGTGAACTATCAGTTTTGCTCAATAGAAAATGGAGGCTTCAGCTCCTATTTTCAGTTTTGTTTGCTTGGTTTTTTTTTACCTTTTCTTCATAATAATAGCAAAGCCCTCTCTTAGTCTATGTGGCTGAGCTGAGAGTTGAGAAAATGGGAGGTTTGGTCCTTTTAAATTCAATCTCCTTTATAACATGTGCAGCCAGCAGAATTCTGTATACATCTCTCTGGTCAGATATGACATGCAAATAAAACTTCCTCCTTGGGAGTGATGGAGCTTTCCCTGTAGGAATGTTGACTGCTTTTTTCCCAAGTTGATAGGATCGTCTTTTATAAGTAGATTGCAACTCTTAGTGCACCTAGGGCTTTTTTTAGTAAGTCTGAGTTACCTCAGGTACTGCTATGAATCTGGGAATTTAGTCATTGACTTCAGCGGTGCCAAGATTTTACTCAGCATTTTTTTGTTAGAAAACAAATAAATAATCAAAAACTATCATTCAGTGAAGGATATTAAAAACAAACACAGAAATGTTGATTGTGTAATCAAAATTTCCTGTGTCATACTACTGCTCAGCTTCATGCTTAGTCCCTCCTCTCTTTCCCTCAGGAATATTTTCTTGAATCTCCCAGGTGTCTAACTGTTCATGTAGTATGCCAAATTATCCACTATTGTTTTTGTTCCTTGAAACAATGAGAACATGGAAATGATTGACTAGTGTATGGCAGATATTTTTGTTTCTGTAAATTATACCCAGACAGTTAATACTCTAAATTTTTAAGAATTAGCATGTTTGGGCTATAGTATCTGTGATATCTGTTCTTGTTCTCAATCTACTTTGGCTCAGTTAAAGAAAAATTATCCTCATGCTCAGTTCAGGCAAGTCTTGGATCATTTTAATTTTAGTAAAAATGCTTTCTCTTTGGCCTGTTTTAATTCAAAGGTATTAGAAATTGTGTTCTAGGAGGTGTTGATTATTTAATGAATGCAGTATATTATTTTATATTTTTACTGTAACCTTTTGTCACAGGGTGACTGGCACTTTTAATGGGAGATGGGGTCAGTCTACCTGTGCCATAATTAATTAGCTGCTTCCCAACCTGAGGGGGTGAGATTATAGGGGTCAGATGATAGCTTAATGGACACCTGGGCCTCTGCAGGAATATAGGCCTAAACTAGGCTTGTCTGAACTGTTTTTTTTTTAAATTGAGTTTGAATGTTAGCATAAGTGATAGGCCTAAAAGCATGTGACCAAAAAAGAGTGAGATCACGGGAAAGAAGAGCTTGTTTGTATTAAACTTCTTGTGACCCTTGAAATACCAGCATTATCTTATTTAACGTTTGGGATGAGGTAATAGAAATAAAGAAAACTTGCTTAATTGGATACCAGGTGCAGTAAATAATTGGTTATATATGGGTTGTTTAAAAAGAAATGCTTAGTTCAGTTATTGGGAAGAAATATGGCAAAATAAAATAAAAAGAAAACCTTGAGAAGGGAGCCCAGCCACAAGTCTTGTCTTGACTGTGTAAAAGGACAGGACACAGCCTTAAAACTACTTCCTCTGGCTTTGGCTAAGGTCTGATAACCAGCAGTGATATCACTTGTTTATTATAGTGTATAAAAGACAAGGTTTTGGGGAGTTTCTTTGTCTCCCATCATGCTGTGACTCCAGAGGGGTATGTTTGGACTCAAAATTCATTGCACCATGACCCACTGCTGCCAACAAAGCTACTACATGATCCCAGGAGGAGGGCCGGAGCCTGAGCCCTGCCACCCTGGGTGGAGGGAGAGGGGGCCAGAGCCCAAACCCTGCCACTCCAGGTTGGAAGAGAAGGGGCCGCAGCCCAAGCCCCACTGCCATGGGTGGGGGTGGAGCTCAGGCTTCAGCTTCAACCCTGGGTCCCAGCAAATCTAATGCTGGCCCTGGCTACCCCATTAAAATGGGGTCATGACCCACTTTGTGGTTCCGACCCACAGTTTGAGAACTGCTGTATTAGGATGTTATGTATAAGTTTCTGTATGCATATATTTGTATTTTGGGTGTAATCAACACCAAGTGGCCTTTGGCCTAATAAAGGAATGCTTTTGTGTAAACGGAGTTGTGGTAAACCTTAGTAAATTATTAGGGAAATTTATTTCCAATAGCCTCATAAGAGGGCTGAGAGATCTATTTTGGTGTGGAACCCAGAGAGTGGGTATGCTCTTGTGGAAGGCCCTGAGCCATGGTCTGCAGGAAGTTTGCTATACCAGGAGAACCAGGCAGAGGCCCAGTGCTCCATACTGGAGCAAGGAACGATGGAAGGAATGGAGCCCAGCAAGAGCTGAGAATGTACTCCAGGGTAACCAGCCTGGGGGTGGAGTGCTCTATTCCAGAGCCAGAAAGACTCTCAAAGGTAACCCAATGAGGGGATGGGTACAGGACCCAGAGGGCTGGTTGAAGAGGAACCACTGAAGGACAGAACAACTTTTTTGTTTGTTGGGACTTGGTTAATTGGAGTTTTGCTACCCTAGAAGGGGATAAGTTTGTTTATGACTTGGCTGGAGGGCTAACTGAACTGACCAATTTGTATGTGGAGTTCTTGGGGACTCTGAAGATATGTCTACGCTGCAACATAAGCTCATGCCTGAGCCCAGGCTCATGCCTAACCCCCTTGTGTCTACACTGCAGTTGTACTACTATAGGGCTTGGACCCAAGGTCCCAGGACTCTACAGCACTGGAAGGTCCAAACTTGAGGTAAGCTGGGACCCAGGGTGTGAGCCCTGTTACTTTGCAGTGTAGACGCAGCCCCGCTTGACTTGGGTCCCAGTAGTCAGCTGGAAGTATCCGACAATTCCATGGGACAACTATCCAAACATCTGCAATCCATGCTATTATTTTTTGAAAGGAATATTTCTTAAATATTGTTAGTTAGTCCCTTTTGGATTTCTTGTGCAGCTTTATTTTTAAGGACAGTTTTGGTTTTTCTTTACCAGCGATAGCACAGAATCAGTCTTGTTTTTGTTCCTTACAGTTGAATCATGATATAGGACTAATATTGCAGAATTATCACTTAATTTTGGTACTAAAATGGATTAGCTTTCTTATGCATAGGTTGTATTCAGATAGTGCCATGGGTGGCAGTACCTAATATAACTTGACAGAGTAATTATGGAATAAAAATATATCACAACTTTGTTGTAACTTCAAACCTTAGATAAACAGCAGTATTGCTAACCCCAATATTTCAGAAATCGGGTTGGACACCCAAACACATGAGATATTTTTAAAATAATATATTTGAAGACAATTATTTTTAAATTTCTTTTCTTTGCCATCTCATTTATGAGCCTTTAGTAGTGTTCTTCTCAGGCTTTATCTCTGATGCTGTGAGGGCTTAGAAACGTACTGTTCTTGATAGCTGAGACTCTCATTGGCCAAAGTGTGACCGTATGCTCAACTTGAGGGCCTTTGTCTGTCTTTCTGTTTGAAAACTGCATCTGACATCTGATCGGTTCCAAAATTTTAGTCTGAGCTGTATCCCCAGCTGGACCTCTTGCCCTTCTCTAGCCAAACAAACCCCCCCCCCCCCCCCCGCTGGGCTCTTGTCCCTGCAGATGGGCCTTTTGGCCTCCTCCCCTTCCCTGTCCCACTCCCAGTGGACCCCTCAACAAAATCAAGTTGTGTATCTTTCCACAAGGGCTGCTGTTCCATGACTCTAATAGATAAATTGAGCTAAATTGATGAAACAGAACTTCAGTTACTCTGTAACTTCCTTACAGTACTTAGGGTAAACTTACACCCATGTTTGTGATGCTTGCAAGCTACCCCATGATAGCGTTGCCAATTTTGGTTGGACGTATTCCCGGAGGTTTCATCACATGACGTAATATTTAATTAAAGATTAATCTTTAATTTCTGGAGACTCCAGGATAGTCCTGTAGGGTTGGCAACCGTACAGGGAGAAGCAAACAATTGTGGCTGTGGCAAACTGCTACCCAAAGAAAATACCTTCACATCCCACAGTATTGTGGTAAGTTAAACACTGAGGATTTGAGTAAGAATCACCATGCACGCAACCTCTTAATATTTAGCCTTTAGGTGTATTTTTGCCCTGCTCTTTCCCCATGTCAACTATAATCACAACTAGAAGTCATGGAGACTAAATCTGATGGAGGGTGGGAATATGGGCCTAGCTACTGGAAAAATACAAATGGCCTGCCTCTGCGCCAGTCTCCAAGCACTTGGACTGGGTGTGTTCATATCCACAAGCTGCAAGTTGGAGAATGGGTTTTTACAGGGGAGGGAGATGCACCTAATGGCATAAATGTGTGTTGGATGAGTAATGACAAACCTCAATCCCTAGTAAATGTGGATTTGTATTTTGCGAATACAGCTTGCTCTTATTTGCTTTATTAATATGTTGAATTAGATAGTATTTCAAGTATTCCAAAAGGTTTATAATAGCATGTAAAACCACAAGTAACAATTTTACACTCTTAAAATACATAGGTTTTGGAAGATTGGACTCCAGAGTCTGTCTATATGTTTTTAGTGCATATGGTGTAGATTTTTATATAATTTAAAAGAGTGAGTTGGTTGATAGGAGAGAATCCTTACTTAAGTCTTTCACTGACAGTACAGCCACTGCAATTTGGAAGCTAATTTATGAGTTTGCATTTTGAAGCTTTAGTACAGAATGGTCACAAAATCAAATTTATATTTATGCAGTTTGATTACAGTATGCTTGCCCTGAAGCTTAAACGCTGAGGCAAGCACCTTGGCTCCTTTCCTGAAAGCCTGTTAAAAAAGGTTAGCAGCAGTCTCATTCTCTTTAACGCTATTTACCTTGCAAGTGGTGCAGCTTGTTCTGCAGAGTACATATCTGCACTGAAGCACTCCCTTTGAGTCTGCACCAGAGAGAAATGGAGCTGCATGTTCAACAGAAATCAATGTTGCAGCAAGGTTACAGAAAATAGAAATGTGTATATTTCATCATCAGGACAAGTAGAGAGGTTCAAAATATGTTCTTTCAGCTGCTGAATTTATGCTTCTCTTTCTTTCTAGAAAGATGTGGATACTTTGCCCTGCCTCCAGCATCTGTTTCTCAGCTTTAACAATATATCTAGGTAAGAGGGCTACCAGTTTGCTTCTTATCGGTAACTTACGTATAATATTGCAGCTGTATTAAGTTAAAATTGGAATACTTTGCAGGTGGTTAAATTTTTCTAATATTGCAGATTGTATAAGAAATATACACTGTCTGGATTATACAAAATATGTGAAACCGAAGTTCTCTAAACCCTCATCCTTTAAATGTACAGTATATTTATGAAAATTCTACTGTTCAGTTTATAGTTATGAAAATAGGATCGTAAATACTGTATAATTTTAGTGTTAATTTAAGTTTAACTGTATATAAATTACATTTGTTTATATTCATCACTATATACATTCATTTCAACATAAAATATTGAATGAAAATCTGTTTAATCTATGTGACTAGATTACTCTTAATTTGTATTGCTTTCTGAACATCTTTTGTTACCTAAGGCTGCAATCTGTATTCATTATTGTGTCACTCTTTCAAACCGGGCCATCAGAACATAGTAACTCAGCTTTCTCAGTAAGACTTCTGTTGTTTTAAGAACTGATGAACATGTTTCATTATAAATGTATAGAAACGTTTGTCATCTACATCTGTCTTCTCATTATATTTTCAAATGTTACTGGTTTCTGTATTTATAGATATCCCAAATTTAAAAAAAAAACACTTGATTTTTAAAAGTACTGCATGCACTCTTTTCCTTAGAGAGCAACTTATGGTTGCTCAATATATCATCATAGATTTCTTCATAGCTCTATATTTAACAGCATCAAATGATTTTATTAGAGACCTAGAAAAGGCACTGCATTCCTTTATTGCTGGAAAGACCAGATGTTTTTGCTGTACTTATTCTCTATGTAGAGATGAAACATAGGAATGATTTATGTTATAATTATCATAAGTTTTTATTATACTAATAAGTTAGAGTATTTTATGCAGACCTGCATTTTATTCCTTGCAAAGACCTCCAATTTACTTGTTTATGAGCCTTATGTTCTTAATGCAGTGATGCAGCATTTTACCCCTAAAATTACTGGGTATTAAAAAAAAAAGTTTGAAAATAAAATATTAGCTTCTACTAAACTATAGATATTGCACATAAATTAATTTTCTTGTGCCTCTGCTTCATGTTTTAAATTTGGATAGTAGCAGACACAGATTAGCATTTTATTTCTGTTGAATAATGGTTGGTTCCCAAATTTCAAACATGCTTTTTGTTTCTGTTCTGCCAACAAATGTCCTAGCCTGGTTTTAGCAGTTGGAGAACTGCAGTGGCCAGTTCCCCTGTCACCAGGAAGTATTGCTGCAGTGAGTGGTAATTACTTTGATTTTATGTAACTGACCTAGTAACTCATCCAGCTCTCAGCCTCCTCTCCCACAATGTTTTATACAAAATTATATTATTATTATTTTTGCAGTATACAAGGAGAGAAAAGGACCTAAAAAGAAGCTTGGAAAATCCAGTTGTTTACATAGTCAGTCTGTAGCTGATTTTCAAACAAATATCTTGCTTGCTTTTATAATTTATTCAGCGGGATTACAGTGAAGTTATGTCTGCACAATTTGTCCCTAAGTGGGATATGCATACCTTAAACATTGTTTTGCAAGTATGTAATGTTTAGTTTGGTTTTTGGTTTAGAGTTTAATTAGTTAAAAAAAAAACACTGAAATCAGATGAAAATTGCACTTTTCCACTGTATGTTTGGACCAACTTAACACTTTACTTGCCAGTCACCATTATAACATCTTGATGGTGGTGGCATTTGGCTTGTTGAGGTTTTGAAATGTTGGCATGCCATTGAACAACAGCATTTCACTGAGGAGGTGAAACAGCACTGAATGTATATTTTGTGTTATGTAACTGATGTGTGACATGTTTATCAGGGAAATAATTTTAAAAATACGTTTTTATGACTGATTGTGTACTAATATTTTGCCTGATGCAGTTTGACTTGACCAAGATGTTTAAACTGAAAATTGGCAAGTTTAGTGGGAACTTCAGACACAATTATAACGTTGAGTATTGCTGTAGTAAGATCAGCAAGCATGAAAGTTCCCACTACTCTTTTGTATATATTCTCAAGACTTATTTATCTATTTAGATTTACCATATGCCTTGTGGTAAATTTTGAAAATATTTTTTCAAGAAGCAATTCTGTATGTGTGTGTCTGAAAAAGACGAAAATTATTTCAAACAAACAACGATACTTATGCAATGATCTAAAGCATTTACCCATAGGTACCTGATGATAACTTGCTGCTTCTGCTAGCAAGTTATGTTGCAAAAGTCTGGTTGCATTTACAGCTTAGTTTCCTTAGATTCAGTTAATCAGACATTGATTTAAAAAAATCACTTCATAAGATGTAATAATACGGCCTTTATGTTAAATGAGAATATCTCCCAAGGAGGTGTAGAACATTTTTAAAAGACTAATTTAGAATGAATTGTTTTGACATAGCAAAAGTTCACATTGGAGCATCAGTTTGGTGCTTGTCACATGGCAGCAAGAGCTGTTGCATCATGTATTGATGAACACTGACATGTATGAATCGGAATGTCTTTGTAACGTGGCTCTTTACAGATGAGGACATATATTTCAAGCTGTTACAGTCTTAATATTAATAAGAGAGTCTCTCCTCTTCATTTTCAGAGGAGGCCCCAGAATGCTACTGTTCCTAAAGAAATCTTTTGTACAGGAGTTCCCAAGTATTCATGTCATTTATATCTCATAAGTTAAAACCAAACCAAGAACTGGTTTGGGGACTGGAACAAAGAAAATAGTGTCTTATTTCCATCCTCAGCCTGGACAGATTTAATAGTCAGGCAAACTGATAGCATTCACACCTGTTACATTAATTTAGATGGAATATAAGGGCTAAAGGTGTTGACGTAACCCAGTGACAGTCCAACATTAAACAGTGTTAAACAAGATTTGGGGGTTTGGTAACATGGCAAACACACCATTAAGAATCCTTTTAACCTTTTTATTAAAGATCTAGAAAAGAAGGAAAAACACTTAAAACATTTAATGTGAAGTACTTGTTAAATAAGCCTTTCATTTTAACAATATTCCTTGTTCCCCTTCTCTTTAGCTGGAGAGTTCTTAGAAGGAAATCCTCCACCTCCTTGTTTGACAGTCTCTTTAGATCGTATTAAAGAGGGTAATAATTGTCCTTTTGGGGAAAAGAGAAGAAGTTAGTTGAGATGAGCTGGAGTTGTTGCTGTTGTTGTTAAAGTCCAATCCTGTTTCATCCCAGGCGGTGTTTGGGATTCAGTTGGAGCCTGTAGAGGTGGCGATATCATCTGGGTCCCTCTCTCTGGCATGGTCTGGTCAGGACCGGACTCTCAGGATCAGGATGACGAAGGCCCTGGGTTCCAAGAGATGGTGGGTTTGGCAGCCATGATGGTGAAGCTCACTCCATTAGACAATTTTTCTCCCAAAAGTCTCTTTCTTTAAGAACCCACCAAGGGAATGGTTGGTGAAATAGCCTATCCTCTCATTATTTTGTCCACCAGTTAGACCTAGTTTCCAATATACCAATTTTGGTTCACTGGATTCTGGTTCCACTGTAGACAGGCCGGACTCACCCCTGCAGCGCCTCCTGCTGGTGACTCCGGGAATTAGCTTGTTCCAGCGCAGGAGCGACTTCTGCAGGCTGGTGATCCACCTGTCCTCAGGCCCCCGTGTCCCTTCCTGGACCCGGTGCCCTTTTACATGGGGGTGCTGCCCCCTGGCAGTAACCCTTTTCTCTCAGGGCTTCCCCTTCTCAGGGAACCCCCCCATCCCTACCTTGCCTCAGTGTATGGCTACTGCCAGTCATTGTCTAGCCCCACGTCCTGGGGCAGACTGCAGTATCAGCCAACTCATCACTGGCAAGGAGGGTTTGGACCTGCTGCTTTGGCCTACCCCTGGGCTGCCCTCTGCAACCCCCAGTACCTGTTAGCCCTCTGCTAGGCTGCAGCCTGGGGCTTTCCAGGCTGGAGCTCCCCAGCTCCTCAGCCTTTCCCCAGCCCTACTTCACTCAGGTATCCAGTCTCAAGCTCCCTGCAGCTAGGCCCTTCTCTCTCTGAAGGCAGAGAGAGACTGTCTTTCCTTCTGGCGTCCCTGGCCGCCTTATAAGGCCTTGCAGCTCTGTTTGGGGCGTGGCTCCAGCTGCAGTCATTTCTCCAATCAGCCCAGCCTAAAGGCTGTTTTCTTCCACCACAGCCCCTTCCCAGGGCTGTTTTTAATCCCTTCAGGGGAGGAGCAGGGGTTCACCCTGCTGCATCCACACTATTTCTGATTATTGAGCATGATCTTAACAGGCCTTGAGTTATATCACTAAGCCTTTTTGTTTGGACTAATTCAGTTATTTTTGTACCATTTCCCATCAACACTTGCTATTATAAGTTTTTGTGACATCTTATGATCTTTCATGCATTTTTTACACCTATTGAAGTTCCAGGGGCGGGCGAGTGGAAGCTTTTTACAGTTGAGCTCACAATTAGGGAAAATATTGTAGGCCCAATTATCGTTACACAGCTTGATGGTTCCTTATAAACTATTATTAATTATTATTTATTTGTATTATCGTAACACCTAGGAGCCCCAGCCAGGGACAAGGACCATCATTGTGTTAGGTGCTGTACACAAACACAATAAAAATCATTTTTTGGACTATTGCTGAATTATCCAGGCAGAACTTTGAGAATTTTTTTTTCTTTTAGAGCAGACCTATTTAACTTGTGCCACTAGAGCTCAGAGAGAGAGGGGGGTGGTTATTACTGGTATTTATTAATATGAAAACCAAGAAGGCTATTTTTATTCCATGTCTTGGACATGTAAATTAATTTGCCAATGATTGTAAACTTTACAAGGCCAGGACTGTCTTTTATTCTGGATCTTGTAAATCATGGGTTCCCAAGCTTTTCGGCATCATGCCTCCTTTTTAATTTTCGAGAAACCCTCACACCCCCACTTCTCTTTTACCATCATCCAACCCCCCTTTTAACAAATTCAATTCGTAATTTAAAATTAAAAATAAACACACAAACTTGGTGTACAATTTTTTATTTAAAATTAAAAATAAGCACAAATAGGTTTTCTTGGCACAAAAAATTAAAAATGTAATTTAAAATAAGAAATAGCATAAACAAAACGAATTTATGTGAAGGATGCTGCTGCATTTTCTTCACAAGTTGGGAAATCCTAGGTTTGAAGGATGAAAGTGTGGAACGCAAATTGTTTTCGACATCCATTCGATTCCTTTGTTTAGTTTTTATTATGACTAAACTTGAAAAGCTTTTTTCACAGAGGTACTCAATGAAAACGGAAGAATAATATGTAGTGCTTTACTTTCGGGTAAATTGGGAAACATTTTATCCATTATTCCTTGGGGCTTACGTTTTCGAAAATATCTTTAGCACTTGAATCATATTTCATTTCAAGTGCTTGTTCTTGCAATACTTCTGGCATTGAATCGACATCAATGTTGAACGGATTACATGCTAATTTATTAATGGGATAGCCAGAAAAGTTGTCTGGAAAATAGCGGATGAATTCATCAGCAAGGCAGTCCAGATGAAACACAGTTTTGTTCTTCGCATCCTCTTTACAAAGTTCTTGGAAACTTTCATTTTCAGCTAGTGATGAAAATGTTGGAAAAGACAAAAAGTTAGGAATCTGAGCTTGTGTTTGACGTTTCCAAAGCTTGACGCTTTGGGTACCAAGGGTACTGTGTGAGCCAAAGACCCTAAGTGGGTTGGCTTGGAAAAAGGCACTAAAGGGAAACCTACCATCCTTGTCTTGGTACTGCTGGAGATGCTCAAACATGTGACACCAAGCAGCTTGGCAGCACTACAGTTTATGGCGCCACCTTCTGCCTCCACAGCTCATAGTGCATGACCGTTGGCACTGCCAACTGTGGTAAAGGCAGCGATACCACCGACAACACCCTCCTTGGTACTGATGCTCTTGGTACTGCAGCAATTTCTCTGCTATAAAGATCTTCTGGTCTCCTTGGCACTGGAATCTCCACTCCTTGGTACTGACCTCACTCCAGCACACTTGGTACTGTGCCAACTTACCACCCCACCCAGATTAACTCCTCCTTTATCCATTGATGACGACGAAGACAATGATATAGGGGAAATATTGCCTTTCCACACAGCTACCAGACCAGGTCTGCCAAAGCACATGAATACCACCCCAGACCTGAAACTCAGGGATGGTACAGACACCCATGAATGCTGCCACCTATGCCATTTCCACCACAGTGGCCATACTGGGACCCATGGGCAACGTACCACCAACACTATCCTTAGCTGCCCAGTCCACCCAAGGAGAGGTTGAGACATTCTCCATCACCCTCTGTACCTGGACCCTCTGAACCTCCAGAAGAGGCAGTAGAGGAATTGGAGAAGACTTTGGATCAGGAAGTCACACCAGCTGCCAATTTTTCATCCTCTTCTCTGGATGAAGCTATCATGCTCCCACCACCCACAATGGGGGATGACTTTAAATAGGATTGCAGATTTCGTGGCAATACTGCTGGAAGAAGTGGTGGAGTCCGAACATAAGTTGCTGGATATTCTCCAGATTCAAGATTGCCTTCCCAATAAACAAGGTTCTCATGGACCGAGCCAAGACCATCTGGCAGACCCCAGCAACAATTCTTCCCACCTGCAAAAGAGTGGATAAAAAATGCTGTGTCCTTTCCAAGGGGATGGAATTTCTATTTTCACACTTCACACCAAACTCTCCGGTGGTAGAGACCATGAACGAGCGGGGGAGACAGTCCCATTCCAGATCCACCCCCATATGACAGGGACTCTCTGGAAGCTACTGCCTCTTTGCCCCAATGCAGATTTACCACTCCAGTCAATCTAATCACCACAAGTCAGCCCATAGACATTGGCCAGGATCTGCCTCCAACTCTTAGGGCACGACAGTGATGACATTTGTCATCAAATATGCCAGACTGCACATGCGATGCTTGCAAGGCTGTCTGAGGACAGTATATAGTCCACACAGACACAGCATAAACAAGCGTCTTATGATGCCAACCAAAGTAAAAAATTATCTACAGTGGTGGACTCAACTACACAATGTTGGCACAGGAGTTCCCTTCATACAGACCCTTCCACCAGTGATACTCACAACAGACGTTTCTCTGCTGGGCGGGGGAGAAGGCATACCTGCACAACCACATGATTCAAGGCCGCTGGTCCCCACTGGAATCAACACTGCACATAAACCTGCTGGAGCTGTGGGCAGTCCGCAGTGCATACTCATACTTTCTACCCACGATCAGGGGCAAGGCCATATAGGTTCTGATAGACCATGTCACTTTTATGTTTTATATAAACTGATAAGTAGGGGTATGGTCACACTTCTTGTGTGCAGAAGTCATGCTGTTACCTGGGTTTCTTTCAACCCAAAGTGCTTGGTAACTTTTACTCTGTGCGAGGAGGTGTCAGGAAATAAATCAAGGGAGACACGGCCGTCCGACCGATAGATGGCTGGCACAAACAGGACAACACAAGAGTGCTTTCACTTGAAGCTAAACTTTACTAGTCTGAAGCACTTACATATGTCTGCAGCAAGATTTGTAAAACACCCCCAACCCTTGATAATTACCAAAGCTGAGTGTTGCTCTCGAGTGGCACAGCGGCAGCCTGTCCGCCTCTGGGGAACAGGAGATGCATCCAGAGGGAGAGACCCAGTCCCGAAGAGCCCCCCAAACGAGTCTCCTTATTTATACATTAGTAATAGAATGACATGTCCCTTAAGTAAGCAGTTTCAAGCAAGAGGTTGAACAGTCACCTAAAGTGGAACACCCACGGAGACAACTATCTTGATAACCTCAGCTACTGCACAGGGTGAGTAACCTTTTAAAAAAAAGAAAGAAAGAAAGAAAAAAAAAGTATACGTATATTTAGAATCTATTGTCTAGTCATTTTATGCTATAGAATGCAATAATGAAGAATAAGGGTGAAATGCTGTCAAGTATCAGAGGGGTAGCTGTGTTAGTCTGGATCTGTAAAAAGTGACAGAGAGTCCTGTGGCACCTTATAGACTAACAGACGTATTGGAGCATAAGCTTGCGTGGGTGAATACCCACTTCATCAGATGAATGTAGTGGAAATTTCCAGAGGCAGGTACAAATATGCAGGCAAGAATCAGTCTAGAGATAACAAGGTTAGTTCAATCAGGGAGAATGAGGCCTTCTAGCAGTCGAGGTGTGAATACCAAGGGAGGAGAAACTGTTTGTAGTTGGTTAGCCATTCGCAGTCATTCACAGTCACAAAAAAGCTGTAGGAGAACACTTCAACCTCCCTGGACACACAATAGCAGATTTAAAGGTAGCAAAAAAACTTCAGGACCAGACTTCAAAGAGAAACTGCTGAGCTTCAGTTCATTTGCAAATTTGACATCATCAGCTCAGGATTAAACAAAGACAGTGAATGGCTTGCCAGCTACAAAAGCAGTTTCTCCTCCCTTGGTGTTCACACCTAAACTGCTAGAAGAGGGCCTCATCCTCCCTGATTGAACTAACCTCGTTATCGCTAGACTGATCTTTGCCTGCATATTTATACCTGAAATTTCCACTACATTCAACTGACGAAGTGGGTATTCACCCACATAGGCGGCAGGTTCGTATAACTTTTGGTGGGGCCCAAAATGGTGGTCCCCCCCCCCCCGCTCTCACCCTGTAAGCTGATATAAAATGAAGTTACAATGCGTCAGCACCACAAGATTACAAGGGTCAATTAAAAGTGGAAAGTCAGAAGCAGCACTTGCCTGCTTCAATATACGGTATTAAATTTTGTTGCACCTGTTGTGACAAAGTGGGAATGTTCTTAACGTTTTCTCTGAATACTGTGTGGGTGCCTCAGTTTCCCCTGAAAAGTGCCAACTGACGGTGTTGGGGACAAAGAGATCAGGTGGCCTCCTTGTCCGGAAGAGAGACAAAGGCCAGATGAGGGAGTGTCAGTTTGGAGCTGGCTGGGGAAATCGGGAGAGGCCCAGAACTTGGGTCTGGGCTCCCCGCCCCCCAAGATGGACCTGACTGAGGGGTCCTGTTTTCTGTACCTCCAAGCTCTGTTTTAGACTGTATTCCTGTCATCTAATAAACCTTCTGTTTTACTGACTGGCTGAGAGTCACATCTGACTGCGGAGTTGGGGTGCAGGGACCTCTGGTTGCCGCAGGACCTGCCTGGGCAGACTTGCTGCGGAAAGTGCACAGTGTGGAAGGGCTGAATGCTCTGAGGTCAGACCCAGGAAGGTGTAAGCTTCTTGCTCTGGAGACAGTATGCTCAGAGAGGAGGCTCCCCCAGAGTCCTGACTGGCTTTGTATGGAGTTGTTCCAAAGCATCCCAGCATCCCCTTCCACACCATGCACTTCCCGGAAGTCTGCACAGGCACTGACACTCCCTCCTCTGGCCTTTGTCTCTTTTCCAGGCATTAGGAGGCCACCTGATCTCTTTGTTCTCCAACACCTTCAGTTGGCACCTTGCAGGGGGGTGGCCCAGGCCATCAGTTGCCTGGAGGCAGGGTTGCAGCCATTTTCTCTGTGCAGACGGCATCACACTGGCCCTCTAGGGCTTTACAACAATCACACCCCCTTATCCCTCCATCTAGAGCCTTAAGAAATGCATTGGGGAAACTGAGGCACACAGACAGTATTCAGAGAAAACACCTGTATATGACCAGTTACATACTTTGAAGGGTGTAAAATAATCAAATATTGTGCTAAATACAATGATACTCCAAACTGACCACCAAATTTAAGTTGCATGTTTTTCCCCTCAGGTGAGGATTCTGGGGTGGGGCTGGGGATGAGGGGTTCACAGTGCAGGAGCGTGCTCGGTGCTGGGGGTGCAGGCTTTGGGGTGAGGCAGGGCTGAGGATGAGGAACTTGGGGTGCAGACAGGCTGCCCCAGGGCTAGGGCCAGAGAGGACTCCCCATCACCACCACTGGCAGCAGCAAGCTCCAGGGGAGGGACCCCTCCTCTGCCCCCCTACCCCCCACAGCACACTCACTCTGCACCACAGTCAATGCACATGCTCGTAGGGCCCCTCAGGTCCAGAAAGCTCACTCCCCTCCCCTATGATGGGTACTGGGGGGGGGTTGCCATCACAGGTGGCCTTCCATGCTGCCCCTCACCATAACTTCACTGTGGATGGGTGATGGGGCTGCCCCTTGCCCAGCATGGGGCAGAAGTGGGGTAGGCAGGGTTGTGGCTGGCTATGGGGTGGGGGAGCAGGGCGTCATAAAATTCATCCAAGCCCCAGCTGCTCAGGTCTAGGAAGCCTCCCTCTCCCATCCCTCCTGTGGCGGGTGGGTTGGTGGGTGCTGGGGGAGGGGGCATTGCCTTCACATGTGGCTTCCTGCCTCCCCCGTGCAGCCTGCTGCACCTCACTGGGGGTAGGAGTGGGGGCTGGGGCTGGGGCTGCGGGGGAATCATAGGGTCAAACACTCACGGAAGCCCCAGCAGCTGCTAAGGTGAGTGATGTCCCTCTTCTGGCCGGAAGTCCCGTTCGAGTCTCCTCCAGGTAGGGGCAGGGGAGGGGAGAAGAGGCCCCCTCCACTCCCCTCCCCCTCTACAGCAGCAGTTAGTTAGCATTGTTCTTATGCTAATGCTGCAGCTGTAGCCTTAGGCTACGGCAGCAAAAGCAAGGGAGAGAGACACTCTCTTTACATTCAGGCAGGGAAGCTTCGTGGGGGGGGGGGAACCTAGCTCCAAATATTGGTGGAGCAGAGCCCCTGATTATGAATATTCCTGGGGCTTTAGCCCCAAGAGCCCATATAAGTTGGCGCCCATGTTCACCCATGAAAGCTTATGCTCCAATACGTCTGTTAGTCTATAAGGCGCCACAGGACTCTTTGTTGGTGAAATGCTGGCTCAGTTGAAATCAGTGGCAAAATTTCCACTGATTTTTAGTAGGGCCAGGCTTTCACATTAGGTATTTAAAGCGTTTAGCTGATCAGTTTCCCTACATTAAAATATAATTAGATGTGAAAGGATGCTGCTTTTCCCCTTTGCCAAGTAACTCCTTTGTTTAGATCTTATGGTGCTCCATCACATGGGTTCATTACTTGTAGGTGCTATACCCATTAGTTTGTTGTTGCACAGAAATATGATAGAAAATGTAATAAGGCTTGGTGTCATTTATTTTGTAAAATTCTTTGAGGCCCTCAGAAGGAAGACATTATAGAAGTGCAAAATGTAATTATTAACAAATCCTAATAGTCTTTTCTCCTCTGTTCTTCATTGCTTATATCATTTCTCAAATAATTTCACCAGCACGAGTTTCATTATCCAGTTTTAGTGCAGTGGGTATTACTAAAACTTTTTGCACGTAGTGCCGTTCATCCATTCGCTGAGTGCACCTTTTATGTAGCTCATTGTGTTATATTTTTCAGCAACAAATCACTATGTGAAACCTGTTTTGCCCAGTTATTAATTTTTTTATACTAACATTTGTTTTTGTAAGTTGTTTTAAATTGGCAAGACTTATCATTGTGCTTATCATGATAAGCACAATATTTGGGGAGGAGGGATAGCTCAGTGGTTTGAGCATTGGCCTGCTAAACCCAGAGTTGTGAGCTCCATCCTTGAGAGGGCCATTTAGGGATCTGGGGCAAACGTGTCTGGGGATTGGTCCTGCTTTGAGCAGGGGGTTGGATTAGATGACTTCCTGAGGTCCCTTCCAACCCTGATATTCTGTGATAAGACTTAATATAGTGTATTTAGAAATATGTATCTTGGGATAAAGGAGTAGCTTTTGTTTTGATTTTGTGAGTCACAAAGGACAGCATACCAAAGCAGTTCTTGCTGTACAGAATGTAGACGTATTTGCAGTCTAGTCATATGTGGCCTGTAGATCTATAAGGTAGATCAAGCTGTTGGTTGAGAAATATGGAAAATGCAGCACTGAAACAAGTATTTACTCATAAAACTAGCAACTGGATGGAGAAAATACTTTTTAAAAGTTTACCAAAAGAGGAAGCATTTAATACAGAAGATATTTGTAATCTTTTATACTGTGGTGGCAAGTATTAATTGTATGATTATTAGGTAATAACATGATGCTTTAATACTACCATGGTTTTCCATGGTCATATGGCACAATTGCCCTGGGCTGATATTTAAATCATAGCACTTGTGTATATTAAAGAATCATAGTTTAAATCACAGGTGGGCAAACTTTGTGGCCCGAGGGCCATATCTGGGAATAGAAATTGTATGGCGGGCCATGAATGCTCACAAAATTGGGGTTGCGGTGCTGGAGGGAGTGAGGGCTCCGGTTGGGGGTGTGGGCTCCAGGGTGGGATCAGAAATGAGGAGTTCAGTGTGCAGAATGGGGCTCGGGGCTGGGGCAGGGGAGTGGAGTGCAGGGTAGGGCTCCGGCTGGGAGTGTGGGCTCTGGAATAGGGCTGGGGATGAGGAGTTTGGGGTGTTGGAGTGTGCTGGGATCGAGGGATTCAGAGGGTGGGAGGGGGATCACGGCTGGAGCAGGGGGTTGGGGAGAGGCTCAGGGGTGCAGGCTCTGGGCGGCACTTACCTCCGGCTCCTACATGGAGGTGCGGCCAGGCAGTTCTGCATGCTGCCCTGTCTGCAGGCACAGCCCCTGCAGCTCCCATTGGAGCGCCAGGGGGGACAATTGGAGCACATAGGAGCTGGAGGGGGACCATGACGCTTCTTTCAGGAGCCGTGTGGAGCAGCCCCCAGCCCTGCTTCCTGGCTGGAGCGCTGGAGGGGGGCCATGCTATGGCTTCCGGGAGCCACGTGGAGCAGTCCCCGACCCTGCACCCCGGCTGGAGTGGGGCAAGCCCCAGACCCCACTCCCCAGTGGAAGCTCAAGGGCTGGCTTAAAATGGCTGGCGGGTTGGATCCAGTCCATGGGCCATAGTTTGCCCACCCCTGATTTAAATAGTTGGCTTTTAAAAGAGGGGATTTATCATTCACAGAAACTCTGAAAGGATTTCCTTATAGACATTCTCCTGCACTGTTCTGTAGAGCCCTGCAAATCTGCAGATATCCGTTTTATATCCATGGATCATTTTTGTGGATTGTGGATCAGATGCAGATACAAATTTTGTATCCCACAAAGGTCTGCTGTTATGGGGTGGTAAGACACTTAATACGATGTCTCGCCAAGGATTTGCAGGAGGCCTGGCCATCTGCATGGAGGCCTTGGACCTCTCCTACAGCTCTGGTCTCCAGTGTCTGCAATGGAGCCATACTTGCAAGGTCCTCTTTTGGCTGCAGATTCTGTAGGGTGCACAGTATTTTTTGTTGCCTTCTAGGAGGATGAAGGCACCAGAGCCCTTTTTCTGTATGGAGTGGTCTTCCATACACAGATCGAAGCGGCAACATGATGTTATACCTTCAAATAGAAATGTTTTTGCTATTGTTTACATTGTTTATCTTAGAACATTTGGATTTTTCCACTGTCTGCTTTTCCTTTTCTGAAGGATTAGAAAGGGTGTCTCGAATCTGTCTCTCCACTTCTCAAAGGAGTCTTCTTGTATTTTCATATAGTATTTGTCTTTTATCTAGTCCAGCACATAGCCAGGTTTCAATGAAATTTCGGCAGCCATATTTTTACATAGAGGACATATAAATGTACATAATAAGATTGCAAATGTCCTTCAGATGTTGGCAAGCGTAGGCTCTTATCTAACTAATGGCATTTAAGAAAAATATCCATCAACTTCTGATATACTCAGACACATGAAATATGAGCAGAACTTCTCTAATCTGCACACTTTATAATACACACAAACATTAGTGTTCTTTGCACTCTTCTCAGAAAATATATAAATAGATGAGTACTGTACTATGGTCTCATTACTAAGAATTTATTTTTTACAAAATATTTGAGCAGTGCATGTTCTTGCACATTATTAAATATCAGAAAAAAAGATGTGTGTCAGAATAAAGGAACAATGTATATTTTATGATACAGGGATCCTGAATTAATTTATTATTTTGCTTTAATTCACACAATTCAGTAGTTTGGAACGGGGAGGAATAGCTCAGTGGTTTGAGCATTGGCCTGCCAAACCCAGAGTTGTGAGTTCAGTCTTTGAGAGGGGCCATTGAGGGATATGGGGATTAGTCCCGCTTTGAGCAGCGGGTTGGACTAGATGACCTCCTGAGGTCCCTTCCAGCCCTGATATTCTGTGATTCTAATTAGGTAAAAAAATGCTGCCATATCTTATATTTTAAGATCTTGAAAAATTCCAAACTACTGTGCGAACTATGTAAAAAGGAATCCCTTCACCCACCACTGAATCAGCTTCTGTTAAAGTGAATTATGGCAGATGTTTAGCAGTGCTGAGAAGCTCTATATAATATTTTTAGGGCCGTAAATTAAGAAAAGTAACATTTCTCTCCAGTGCTGGTGGTGGGGAAATTTACTTAGGCAAAATGAAATATTCAAGGTAAAATTTAGCCAAGAAAATGACAATCATTCTTATTTTGTGGGTTATAATGCCTGCAAGTAGTTATGAACTTCAGTTTTCTGATTCTTCCAAGAGACAGTATCTTGTGAATACAGGGCTAACATCATGCTACAAATAGTAAATGCATCCATTAACTCCTTTTCTATTACTATTTTTATTATTTTATTTTAATTGATGTCAACCAATATATAAAGATATAAAATGAAGAGCAATAGTGTTATCAAATCATGAAATTAATTGAGCAAGGATAGTTTTTATTGGAACTCCTTATTTTATTTTTTAAATGCCTTGTTGAAATATTTGTTTGCTATGTTGAGAGATCCTGTTTCAAAAAACTACCAATTCCTAAAGCATTAGTGATAGAGGAGAGGGAAGCAAGAACAATTCACATTCATTTGTAACACACTTCTGATGTAAGCATATTTAGCGTTTAGAGAATGCCGTCCTGTAGCTTGTATGTCTTTGTGAAGAAAATTGATTCCTCATTTGCGTTAAAAGCAATTCCCTTTTTTGTGTGCAGTTTTGACAACATTCTGTGCCTTGCTGATTCCTCATCCCTGTCTGATATCACCCTTGATGGCAATCCGATAGCTCAGGAGACATGGTACAAGAACACTATTCTCCATCATATGATGCAGCTCCGCCAGTTAGATATGAAGAGAATCACGGTAAGGAACTTTTTGAAAAAGTATTCATCAGATGCTGTAAGCATTAAAATTGGCAAATAGGATTGCTAGGTTCTATGTATGGAAAAAATTGTACATTATATCTGCCTCTGAATTCAGATGAAACTTGAACATTACAATATTGTAACTTGTTTTTGTTCTATGCTACATGAGTATGTATTTTTCTTGCTTAACTCATTTATTTTTATTAAACCATTTAAAAATATTTTTCTTCACCCATACTGTGGACAGCTGTCGCATGACAACAGTAAAGAATATCAGAGGTATTTTCTTCTAAACACTGAACAAAAGAATGTTATTACAATAAGGAAAATATATTATCACTAAAACTACTGACTCCTTGGTTCAGTATAGTGCTTCTGCCTAGAACCTTCCCCATCCCAGTCGTTCTTGGCTTCCTTCTGCAGATTTAAGTAACAGTACGTGTCCTCACAACCACTATACTGTTGAGTTATCACCTGTTTGAAGAACAAGCCCTCTGTTGATACCTTTAACTAACTAGGCCCACATCTTTGAGTTCCTCAGCTCTGTTATGTCTGATCTCTGCCAACTTTTTGTCCCATAGTTGTCTTAAGATCCACAGTATTGTTAAGCACTCAAGTCCTCCCCCCCCCCCAACAAAACCCATGAGATTGGTTTAAAATCATGAGATTTATTTATATCATTCTTGTTATGTGCCTTCTGGTTTTTGAGCCTTAGGGTTTCACATTTTCAAGCTTTTCCCACAATCATGGGGACTAAAAATTAACTTTTTTTTTAAAAATGAAAGCTGAGTTTCTCACATATATGACTTCAGGAGCTAGGTCTGTAAGAAAAATACCAAATGTCATGAAGCTCATGACAAAATTGCGTGGGCAACACTGAATTCAGGTGTTCGGCGTGGCAACAGCATGTTGCACAGGTATACAGTGGGCAATATCTAGCTTGATGTTTCTGAGTGGATGAGTTTACTTCACACTAATAGGAAAGGTCATTGTCCAACTTCACTTGATGAACAGACCAGAACTCTACTTGGATTGTAATTTTTTTCTCCTTTATTGTATGGCCCATCTGAATATCCTGAATTCCCCAGTCTTGCTTTGCCTTGCAGACAACTAATAAACCTGTCATTGCTCTTTTAGAAATTTCTTCTGCAAGAAAGTTGAAGAAGCTGTTTGTCTGAAAATTATATATATACTGCATATTCCCCTTCATTTCTGTTTGGCATGTCATCTCCTCTGGCAAAGGTTTTCTCTGAAGTGAGAGCAGAGGCTAAGGGTAACATTTTTCAAAAGCACCTAAGTCCTGTTAACTTCCTATGAGACTTAGGTTCCTAAGTCATGTATGGACTGTGAAAATATTACCCTGGGGCTGCAAGTGTATATCTCTTGTCCACACTAGGAGACCAGTTCCAGTTAAGAAAAACAAACCTATCCAATTGTTTAACCTGTAGATAAATCTCATCCCAAGAGGAAGTCTTCAGCTCTTTCCCCCTCAGACTTCAGTTGATAAAATAAACTGAACCTTTTTGGATGACACACTTTGTAAGTTTTGTGGTTTTTTTCCCTCAAAGCAGGAAAATGGCCCTTCTCTGCCATCTACCATTGAGAAAAGTAAATCAAAGATATATTTTGTACAACAGTTTGCAGATATGTAAAAAACATGTCTAAATTAGAATTGAATATGGTGCAGCTTTATAAGTAGGCGTCACAGAATTCATTTTTTTTGTAATTTGGATAATATTGATGTTTTAGTTTTAAGCATTTTTTTGTTTTTTATCTATATACATTTTCACAGTTGCAAGACATTATGGGGTCGTGTGATGGGGTATGCCAACCTAACACTGGGCCCAAAGGAGCTAAAGGGCAATACTGGGCCCAGGTAGTCCTGCCCCTCCAGGCCTACAGAGCATGTTCTGGCTGGAGGTACAGGTTAAAAAGAAGCTCAGAAATCCAGGCAATGAGAGGGAGAGCAAACAGTCTGGGGGAAAGGCAGGCCCTTCTCTTGAAAGCCACACTGAAGGCTGAGCTTGAGATGGACCCGTGGTGCTGGTGAGCCCCACGGACGGTGTTTTCTATAACCTACCTCTCGCCCACACCTTTTTTGAGAACCGACAGGTCCTGAGAGGCTCTGCTCATTTGAACTGTGTTAAACTTCTGATTGTTTGAACTTTAGGGGACCATGCCCCAAGCTGAAGGAACAGATAAATAGGAAGTGGTCCAGGGTGGCAGACTTGGGTTCTCTGTGTGGAGGACTTGGCTGGTGCTGTTTTCCACAGGGCCCTGGGCTGGGATCCCATGGAGAGGATTGGCCCTGGTTCCCCTACCACATCCTGCATGAGAACTAGGCCCATAGGTGGGCTGAGGCCACGATGCCTCTGGGGTAGGACCAGGAATGTCTATCCTTCCCCACCCTTTTTTCTGCAACTAGTGACTGGAAACCAGGTACACTAAGCCCTAACCCACCCAGCCGCCCTGAACACCCTATTACCGGGTGGTCAGACAACAAAGGAGTTAGGCAGTAATTATTTAATGACAGTAGATGGTGAGATTCAAAAAGTTAAAGCTTTATAACTGTTAAAACACAAATTGTAAACATCATGTCAAAATATACAAAGTAAATATCCTTAAATCAAACTCTAATAAATTCTCAAGCAGCATTTTTCTTACTTTGCCTATATATAAATTTTGATTATTATCTATGAAAATATTTTTTGTTGATTTGTGTGCATATGGTGAATTGACGTTTACTGAAAAAAAATCTACTCCTTCTAAGCCTACTTACTGTGGAGGAGTTAACCAGAAAGAAATATGTGGACTGTGCACCATGTATGTAATTTGCCCTTCCAACAAAATCTGTTAAGTGCAATACATATATTTTAAAAAGCTTTGCCATGGTTCCTAGCTCTAAATGTAGACTTAACAGTTATATATTTCAAGTAAAACTTCTTTGCCTCTCTTTATTGATATCCTAAAGACTTCTGTGGCTTGAAATGAACACAGCTATTAGTGCCTGAAAATTTTTCTAGAATAGGGAATTGGTTCTCCTATTTTATTCAGAATGGAATTCCCTCCTGGTGCTGTTACAGTTTTTCATTGTCAGATCTTCCACCTGTGAAGTGTTTTAGCACTGGTAGGGCAATGCTATAGAAAGACCCCAAACAAAATCTCCCTCGCAACTCTGAGAAAAACAGACTTCTCAGGAATTTCCTAATAAACTATTAGAAGAAATAATCCTGTCCCTTAATTCACATAATTTAGGAAATTTAGAGGCTAGTATAAAAAATAATGGGAGATGCACCTTTTTAATCAAATACCATTTTTACAAAGAACAGTTGTAGATCAGGAAAACTTAAAAAAAAAGATTGGCTTCTCTATCTTCTGAGGAGGCATGTCTTTGTTCATTCCTGTATTACATCAAACCAAAATGCTATAACTTCCATTAGTGAGCATCATGTTATCTCCAAGATACGGATTATATGAACTTATTGGGTATTAGAAGTGTACTGTTTTATATTTTATATGCATTCAGTCTCCCTATGAGTTTATAGTATCCCAGGCCATTCTTCAGATTTTTATGACTTAGGTAGTGTTACCAGATTTGCCTGTTACTTTAGGGTATGCTCATTTATTCGGGTTACTCTTCGGGGAGGAGGGGAGGGGAAGGTCTATAATTCTATCAATGTACTGCTTGTGTCACTTGTGTTTTCCATATGGCGCTCTACTTCTCCCTTCTGCAAGTCCCCTCCCAATGGAGCTATCCTGCCAGACCTAGGTTCCTTAGGGCTGGGTTCCTTCAGCCCCAGAACCAGATGAACGCACACACATACATTAACAGAGCAAGTCTGAGCGAATCATAAGAACATAAGAAAGGCCGTACCGGGTCAGACCAAAGGTCTATCTAGCCCAGTATCTGTCTACCGACAGTGGCCAATGCCAGGTGCCCCAGAGGGAGTGAATCTAACAGGCAATGATCAAGTGATCTCTCTCCTGCCATCCATCTCCATCCTCTGACAAACAGAGGCTAGGGACACCATTCTTACCCATTCTGGCTAATAGCCATTTATGGACTTAGCCACCATGAATTTATCCAGTCCCCTTTTAAACATTGTTATAGTCCTAGCCTTCACAACCTCCTCAGGTAATCGAGTCAAGCAGCACTTTCAAGCTGCCCCCCCTATGTGTCCCAGATTCTGCATGTCACTATCCCCACTCTCACATCACAATTGTACTGGTAGTAACCTACTTGATGAGCAAACCCCACAGTATTTTGGGTGCTGCAGGGATCTTTAGCTTAGGTAAAAGAAGCATTGCTGCAGAGTAAATGGGGGAAGCTTTAAAAGATTAAAGTTCAGCAAGAGAGAGAGAAGCAACCAGCTTAACCATAAAATTTATTTATTGAATAATAGTGATAACTACACAAGGAAGGCTAAAGCAACATAGCATACCTTATTTAGGGTTAATACCTAAGGTAGAAAGGAAAACAGAGAGGGAGAAAGAGGGGGATCTCACCCACTCCAGGAGGCTTGAACTGGTTGGAGTTCCCAGGTGATGATGGTAGCTCAGGGTCTTGAGTGCTGGAGACAGGCAGAGTCCCCAGCACGATCAGTCAGGAGAAGATGGAGTCTCAGTGGAACTGATGCAGAGTTTGGGTCTATGCATCAGAACACTTACTTGAACATAGGTTGGCATCATGAGTCAGACAGGCTAGATACTGCACCCTTGTTCCCCAAGAGCACAGAGCTGACTGGTATCAGTAGTTGTATTTTATTCAGTTCTAATATATTAATGTATGTTCTTGAACATAAATGTATACCTATATAAGATATTTGTTACAGATATTTAAACAGAACTCTCTGTTTGGAATATTTTTATATAAGACATGCTATGGAACCATGGTTGGACAGCTGTCCTCAACTAGCTAAGCTAGTTCACAGTCTCGGAGTTATAGTCAGTTTATCCTTGGCACTGGATATTCAGGTAGTGACATTCACTAGAAGCACCTCTGTGAAGAATAATAATAAACATACAACAAATAAAATAAAATAACCCTAAAGTGGGAACCGAACGTGCATATCAGTGTGCTCTATTTATCATTCTACTCAGAGCTCATTTGTAATGTTCTCCAGCATGCCCTACCTCATGGCAATGGGTTCAGCTGCAATTAGTATTTGGAGTGCTACTATCAATGTTATGCCATATTAGCATCAGGGGCAGCTGCTAGCATGGTAGACCTACAGATATAGTCACTTTCTTGTTTGTATGCAACCTTTAATATAAAACTTTGGGTAAAGGTAACAAAAGGACACAGTAATAAAATGCAAAAATAAGAATCAACAAGGAAATACAAAGAAATCACCAAGGCTGTTACAGAGTGAAAAGTACACCTGCATCCTCAAGGGTGAGAGTGATTGTCTGGACCTGCAGGGAGGGAAAGGACTGTTGCCCCTTTAAGGAAGGTGCTGTTAATCATTTAATCATGCTGTTAATAGAATACCATTTATTTAAATATTTTTGGATTATTTCTACATTTTCAAATATAGTGATCTCAGTCACAACACAGAATACGAAGTGTACAGTGCTTGTGGACGTAATTTAAAGTATATTGCACTCTATCTCATTTTCCATCAGATACTGTGGTAATGGCTTAGTAGTAGTGAAGTTTAATAGGATAAGTGTGTCATGAAGTTCTTGTTTATTTCATCTTAAAATGAGCAACTATCCAGTTGCTTTGCGTGCTTTCACATTACTTAAATCTTAAAATGAATTGTTGTATTTGTACAGTAGTTTTAACATATCAAGATTATTTCTTGAGATTGCCTAAATTCTCTGTTAGTGTCTTAAGTTTCTGAAAAATGAAAGTGAAAAGTTAAGTCTGATATTTCTTACAGGGCCTTTCTATTTTAGAGGGGACCCTTCCCCCCTCCCCCCAAAAAACTTTTCTCTGACAGTTTTGGAAGATATTTTCATATAAACACTTCAGGGGGTTATGAAATAAATAAAATTACCGTATATGCTCGTTCATTAGCCCATTCATTTATAAGCTAACCCCCCAAGATGGTTAGGTAAAAATAGCAAAAACTGACCCTTTCATAAGCCGACCCTATATTTCAGGAATTGGCAAACTTTGGCTCCTGGCCCGTTAGGGTAAGCTGCTAGCGGGCCTGGATGTTTTGTTTACCTGGGGCATTCACAGGCACGGAGCCCCTCAGCTCCCAGTGTCCGCGGTTTGCCGTTCCCAGCCAATGGGAGCTGCAGGAAGTGGCCCCGCAGCTCCCATTGGCTGGGAACGGCAAACCGCGGACACTGGAAGCTGAGAGGCTCTGTGCCTGCAGACACTCCAAAAGGTCCATTGGTAGAAATGCATGAAGAGATCAAATTACACAGTAGCGGACTGACACCAGTGCTATAGTACTATCATTCATTGTATTTTTCTGATTGACTTGTAAGGCATAGCATTTTGTGAAATGCATGGGTCAAATGTCGTGCAGATCTGCAGCACTGCTCTTTTAGTATTCCTTTCAAGCCAATCTAGTCCACTAAACAAAGCCTTTGCAACTTTAAAAGGCTGCAGTATTGACATCAGTAAATTGGTCGGCAAACTTTGGCTCCCAGCCTGCCAGGGTAAGCTGCTGGTGGGACATTTTGTTTACTTGGAGCGTCTGCAGGCATGGAGCCCATTGGCTCCCTATGGCTGCGGTTTGCAGTTCCCAGCCAATGGGAGCTGCAGGAAGGGACACGCCACTTTCCGCAGCTCCCATTGGCTGGGAACGTCGAACCGCAGCCACAGGGAGCTGAGGGGCTCCATGCCTGCAGACGCTCCAGGTGAACAAAACGACAATGTATTAGATATTCAATTCAATGATTCCATAGAGTTTAAAATCATCACATTTTGGTGTAGACCTGTTTATAAGCTGACCCCCGCTCTTTGATGCGTCACTTTTTTACCAAAAATGTTCAGCTTATGAATGAGTATATACGGTAAGTTTAAAAAGTATACTTCTCAAATGTTTGTGTTGGAGAACCTCTTTGCTTTTCACTTCATAGCTAACATTTCTTTGTTACTTGGAAAATATGTGTTCTAAAAATACTGTGCTATGAGAATATTTGGATTTCTGTAAACAAGGAACATTTAGCCTAATATGGCTCTACTGTGTTATTTAATTGTCCTGATGCAAGACAAACATTACCAAATGCCTGTATTTAGGGACAAATATGAGGTTTCTTGAGCATTAGTAAGTAGCAATGTTATATGAAAAATATAGTTAATATAGTCTAGTGAATGGTCTACAGAAAATACCCTTTGCTTTCTCTCTTTTTAATTCTAGTTAAATCACTGGAACAAAAGGGGGCAGGAACAGCTTAACTATTAAAATGAATCCTTTGGACTATGATTCAGACATAAATTGAATACGACAGACTCATTTTATTTGTATTTTACTTACCAAAAAAATTGTGTAAAATTAGTTGCCTGCAAAAAGTACTCTCAAATATTTCCAATTACAATGTTGGGATGTAATGAAATAATATGTTATGAATGTCCTCTGACTAAGAAGAGTACTTAACATATTTACAGAACGTTACATTTTTCAAAGCACTGTATGAATGTTAATCTGTAGAAAACACCAAATTTGATGCTTTATTATCGTCTATATTTTCATTATAGGAAGGTGTACTTTTCCTGAATGTAGTTAAAAGAAAAAAACTGGCTTTGTATAGTTTTTAGTTTTGTTTTAGTAATGAATTTATTTGTAGAAACATTGTGAAAATATACTAGATAATCTAATATTGTGGTATTTAAAATTACAGTCTGCAAAAGTGGTGGGAGAAGTGAAGAGAAAAACATAGGTCTACAGCAAATTTAATTTAACTGACAGTCTTTGATTAGTCCAGTCATAAATGTTCTATATTAGAACCAATATTTACTGGGGCATTTTATGTTCCAGCTTTGTACTCTGCAGGATTTTTAGCAACACTTACCTCTTAAGTGCCTAATCCAACCCATTAAAGTCAATGGAAACACTCCCATTGCCTTTAATGGGAGTAAGATCAGTCACCTGAAGAAAACAAGAGCTATTCACCTCCAACTTTACAACATTTTTCTTATCCCAAAACTTTGATTGTTATATCTTATTGGACTTGTTCTGAGAAGTGATTAGCACAAGTAACTCTCACTGCGAGTTGAGGAGACTTGTAACCTGTTAGGATCAGGACTTTAGGCTGCTTGAAGGACAGGGGCCATTTCAGATTGTGGGGGAAAGGGTGTCCAACTTCAACTGAGATTCCAGGAGCTACATTTTAGGCATCTGAAAACTTTAGCTTTTTTTTGCAGATAATAAGTTAGAAATTAGCTGACAAGAGCACTGTATCTAATTCCCATATAAAAAAAATAGGGCTGTCAAGCGATTAAAAATTAATTGTGATTAATCGCATGATTCAAAAAATTAATTGTGCTGTTAGAATACCATTTAAATATTTTTGGATGATTTCTGTTTTCAAATATAGTGATTTCAGTTACAACACAGAATGCAAAGTGTACAGTACTCACTTAATTTTTTATTACATATATTTTCACTGTAAAAAACAAAAGAAAATTTTCAGTTCACTTAATACAAGTACTGTAGTGCAATCTCTTTATCATTAATGTTGAACTTACAAATGTAGAATTATGTACAAAAAAACCCTGCATTCAAAAATAAAACAATGTAAAACTTTAGAGGCTACAAGTCCAATCAGTCCTCCTTCTTGTTCAGCCAATCGCTCAGACAAACAAGTTTGTTTACATTTGCAGAAGATAATAGATTCATAGACTTAAGGTCAGAAGGGACCATTATGGTCATCTAGTCTGACCTCCTGCACAACAGAGGCCACAGAATCTCACCCACCCACTCCTGTAACAAACCCCTAACCTATGTCTAAGTTATTGAAGTCCTTAAATCGTGGTTTAAAGACCTCAAGGTGCAGAGAATCCTCCAGCAAGTGACCCGTGCCCCATGCTGCAGAGCAGGGCCGGTGCAAAGATGTTTCGCGCCCTAGGCGAAACTTCCACCTTGCGCCCTCTCCCCCCTCCACCCTGAGGCACCCCCTCTTGCGGCAGCTCCCCACCCTCCGCCCTGAGGCACCCACCCCTGCCTCTCCTCCTCCCCGAGCACGCCGTGGCTGCTTCACGTCTCCTGCCTCCCAGGCTTGCGGCACCTAAGCTGATTGGCGCCGCAAGCCTTGGGAGGCAGGAGACGTGAAGTAGCCACGGTGTGCTCGGGGAGGAGGAGAGGCAGGGGTGAGCTGGGGCGGGGAGTTCCCCTGCGTGCCACCCCCCTTACTTGCTGCAGGCGGCCCTCCCTGTGCTCCCCTGACCCAGCTCCCTCTGCCTAAATGCCGGGTGCGTCCAGGGCGGCCGAAGATCTGGCTGCCGCGGTCACTGCCAAAGAAAATGGCGCCCCCCAAATCCTAGCACCCTAGGCAACCGCCTAGGTCGCCTAAATGGTTGCACCGGCCCTGCTGCAGAGGAAGGTGAAAAACCTTAGCCTCTTAGCCTTCCTTAGCCTCTGCTAATCTTCCCTGGAGGAAAATTCCTTCCTGACCCCAAATATGGCAATCAGATAAACCCTGAGCATGTGGGCAAGACTCACCAGCCAGCACCCAGGAAAGAATTCTCTGTAGTAACTCAGATCCCACCCCATCTAACATCCCATCACAGACCATTGGGGCTATTTACCTGCTAATAATCGAAGATCAATTAATTGCCAAAATTAGGCTATCCCATCATACCATCCCCTCCATAAACTTATCAAGCTTAGTCTTAAAGCCAGATATGTCTTTTGCCCCCACTACTCCCCTTGGAAGGCTGTTCCAGAACTTCACTCCTCTAATGGTTAGAAACCTTCATCTAATTTCAAGTCTAAACTTCCTAGTGTCCAGTTTATATCCATTTGTTGCTGCCTGCTTCTTAATTACAATATCACCTGAAAGTGAGAACAGGTGTTTGTATGGCTACTGTTGTAGCCAGCGTCTCAAGATATTTACATTCCAGATGCACTAAAGATTCATATATCCCTTCATGCTTCAACCACTATTCCAGAGGCCTGCATCCATGCTGATGGCGAGTTCTGTCCGATAATGATCCAAAGCAGTGTAGACCGATGCATGTTCATTTTCATTGTCTGAGTCAGATGCCACCAGAAGAAGGTTGATTTTCTTCTTTGGTGGTTCGGGTTCTGTAGTTTCTGCATCGGAGTGTTGCTCTTTTAAGACTTCTGAAAGCAAGCTCCACACCTCATCCCTCTCTGATTTTGGAAGGCACTTAAGAGTCTTAAACTTTGGGTCCAGTGCTGTAGCTATCTTTAGAAATTTCACATTGGTACCTTCTTTGCATTATGTCAAATTTGCAATGAAAGTGTTCTTAAAACAAACAACATGTGCTGGGTCATCATCTGAGACTGCTAGAACATGAAATATATGGCAGAATGCAGGTAAAAAGAGCAGGAGACATACAATTCTCTCCAAGGAGTTAAGTGACAAATTTAATTAATGCATGTTTTTTAATGAGTGTCATCAGCATGGAAGCATGTCCTCTGGAACAATGGCCAAAGCATGAAGAAGCATATGAATCTTTAGTGCATCTAGCACGTAAATATCTTGCAATGCCAGCTACAGTGGTACCATACGAATGTCTGTTCTCACTTTCAAGTGACCCTGTAATTAAGAAGTGGGCAGTATTATCGCCCGTAAATGTAAACTAACTTGTTTCTCTTAGCGATCAGCTGAACAAGAAGGACCGTGTGAACTTGTAGGCTCTAAAGTTTACATTGTTTGTTTTTGTTTTTGAGTGCAGTTCTGTAACAAAAAAACCTACATTTGAAAGTTTTTTCATGATAAAGAGATTGCATCACAGTACTTGCATGAGGTGAATTGCAAAATACCATTTCGTTTGTCATTTTTAATAAAAAATAATATAACGTGGGCAATGTACTCTTTGTATTCTGTGTTGTAATTGAAATTGATATATTTGAAAATGTAGAAAACATCCAAAAATATTTAAATTTCAATTGGTATTCTATTGTTTAACAGTGCGATTAATCACAGTTAACTCACACGATTAATCAACAGCCCTGAAAGAAAAAATATATACAAACACCAATTAAAGCTATGTTTTAAGTTTATGTGTAAATTTAGAACAGAAAACCACATCTGAAAAGCGGAGTTCTTTCAACCTCCAGCAGTGTGTGTGTACATGTGGGACTGTTTCAACCAAAGAACTGGCACCATGAACTAATAAATTTCCCACTGAAGTGAAGAATGCCATGAGGAAGTGCATTATGGGATTTGTAGGAACAGGTTGGGAGAAATCAGCAAAATGAACATGACTTGTCAAACTTCACATTTTAGATATGTGTATTCAGGGTTGCCGGATTTCTACTGCATTAATTGCCCAAAGACACTTAAAATCTAGGCCCCTCACTGTTCAGTCCTTTTCCTCTGGTACTTTCAAGTGTGGTGGGGTAGGGAGAGAGAGGTCCAGTCATGATGTCATTTTCCCCTTTTATATCTTCTTCCAACTTGCAGGAAAGCTCTTTTGCTGTGACCTGGGTCAAACAGTTCCCATTGTGTAGTGCTATCTCTGATAGGTTTCTGTTGTACGCAGTTCCTGGGGTAATCCTTGTGCTTGTGTGCATTTCCTCAATAATAACATGGTTTGCCTTTTTTATCGTTGTACCTGAAAGGCTGCTTGTGGGTGTTCTCAACCTCACAACATGTTTTAGTGGCACATACGTAGCATAACTTCACATACAATGATAGCACATATGATCCAAAGAGATATTAATGTCTGGCAGATCAAGGCTTTTAGAATGAGGCATGCTTAGTGCAAAATGTATCCTAATTATATGACAGTGATGAATATGTGGGTGCCAGGGTGTCACAGACATGTGAAGGTGAGGGGCAGATCATGATGAAATCTGTAGCAAGCATCTTCCGACCAAAGCACGGAGCTTGAGAGCTTCCTTCCCCCCCACCACTCCTTGAGCATGTTTGTTTCAGGAATGAAAAAGTGCAGCAGAAGCTACCAGTCCTGCTATTGGCTCTGACAGATATACCTCTACATTCTTTTTGCTGAGCAAATAATAGGCCAGTGAGGTGAGGGGAGCAACTACTACTGACCGGTGAGGGGAGCGGGGAGTGGAGTGAGCAACGTCTCTCCCAGCTTGTGGTATGAAACTCAGGGGGACTGGAAACTTCCCCTGCCCTCCCCCCCCCCAATGGCGCCCCTGTTTGAGTAGCAGATTTTTTAAGTATCTGAGTCTGTTAAGTTGTCTAATTGGCTCCCCGACCTGTTTTATTCTTACTCACAATGTGTAGTATGAAATAGCCTGAAATAGTTGGGATAAATTCCTACTTAACCTTGATTGAGAAATTATTCTCTTTGTTTGGCGTCTGTGCCTGGACAGAGGAAAACTGTAGGAAAACTGGAGCCTTTCTAGAAAAATCTTATTGTTTACTGTTACTGCATACAAGATGAAGTGTTTATCCCAGAAATGTGGTCTAGATTATAGGAATTGATTAACTATTTATTTTGTTTCATTTGTAAAATGTTAATAAATAATGTTCTAAACAATATTCAAATGTGTTATGACTATATAGACAGTTGTTCTGTATATATCAGGGTGATAGCAATAGAATTACTCAATATGTGAAAATAGATAACCAAGAGGAAAGTTGTTTAATAATTATATAAACACAAAAACCCTAATCTCTTTTTCCCTTCAATTTGGCTTATTGTATCATAATGATAGAACTATACTATAACAAGAATCAGTACTCAAAGAAACTTCACACAATTGCTGCAGCTTGCTAAAATTAGAGGATGTGCTATATATTGTTGAAAATAAATTGCTGGAAAAAACCAGGACAGAAAATCAAAAGCCCAGAGTAATAAAAGTAGATCTTCCTTTTACTGTTCTCATACTTAGACAAAAGACTCTATAGATCTGGGCTTTTGCCTCTTTTTTGCTTCATTATGGTGTAGGGGAAAAACCCTGAAATATTTTATAAAGGGTTTGGTTTATTTATTTGTTTGGCATTGTTTTTTGTTTTGTTCTGTTTGTTTGGTTTTTCTATTTATTTTTCAGCTTAGAAAAATCAGGAAGGTCAAGTCTAATCTTCCTTGGGTTTTCTTGGGGATCCACTGGGAGTTCTCACAACATGTTTTGTGAGCTGTAACACCTTAATTGAAGGTGGATGCTTCCTAGCTGCGTAGAGCTAAGAGACTTGCCCCACCCAGGTTTCGTACCTTTATGCATATTCCGGGGGGAGGACGGTGGGAGTCACTCATGGAAAGCTGACCACTGAACACCTTTGTTACAGCAGTTTCTGACCTCCACCTTCCCCTCCTCCCCCGCAAAGCAGAGCTGCCCTTCCTTGGGTAAGCCCCAGACAAACTTGCACACTTTAGTTGTGGTGCAGTCATTCTCACAACATGTTTTTGTGAGCTGTAACACCTTAATTGAAGGTGTGGGTGTGCTGAATGTTTTACAGAGGTATGCTTTATTTAAAATGCAAGTCATTGAAATAAGTGTGTGCTAATAAAAATAATAAATAATATTTCAATATATGTAAAAATATTTTTAAACCTTAGTAAGAGAAATATCTGTGTTTTTAATAAAACCACAGCAGAGTTTCAAACAGTCCAACTAAACACTGATGCTCCTTTCAGTTATTTAAGTTCTTTAAGTAAATATAAACTGCTCCAATTTTCCATAATCTGAATTTTGAATGTAAAAACCAAACAGATTTTTTTTTTAAAAACAAGAAAAACTTTCAGGCTCTCTTTATATATTCTAAAGAAGCAACAAAGGTAACGTTCATTTTTTCACTCCCTTTTCAGATCACCTTTAAACTACAAAACTACTATAAATTCTTGATAAAGCTTGATATAAAAATTAATTGTGTAAACACTAAGTGTCGGAGGGAGTATATTTTACTTATTAAAACATTTCAATGAATAAACTAACACTTTTTATTTAGAACACAGAAAGCTTTACATTTCTATACCTAAAATGTTACAGCACACAGTATTCAGGTTCACATCATGAATAGAAGTGTTAGCTTTGGAAATTGTCAGATAAAGATACAAATAGGAGTGTTACCAAGCCATGTTTAGTAGTGCCTGCATGTCACCCTTTGGTGAATAGACCACTGAAGATATGTTTGCCTTTCAAACATCAGAATTTACAAGCTTGTCAATTACATTTTCCATAGGTTACTCCTGCTTTAGTAAAGTTGATTTTATTTCTTCATCTAGGAAGAAGAAAGGCGCATGGCCTCTGTTGCAGCAAGAAAAGAAGAAGAGAAGAAGCGTGAAAGCCACAAACAGACCTTGTTAAAGGTATTTTCTGTTCTAACACTAATTGAGATTAGATAAAATTTCATAAAATTCTTAGTTGTATTGACCATAATAAGGTAGATTCTGATATCTTGGTACTGTAGTTTAATTATACCTACTTGAATCTATTTCCCTATGTTAAGTTCTCCTCACACCTTCTATGGGCCATCTTAATTATCACTTCAAAAAGTTTTTTTTCCTCCTGCTAACGATAGCTCATCTCAATTGATTAGACTCTGCCTGTTGGTATGCATACTTCCACCTTTTCATGTTCTCTGTATGTATAAATATCTCCTGTCTGTGTGTTCCATTCTATGCATCCGAAGAAGTGAGCTTTAGCTCACGAAAGCTCATGCTGAAATAAATTTGTTAGTCTCTAAGGTGCCACAGTACTCCTGTTTTTTTTGCGGATACAGACTAACACGGCTGCTACTCTGAAACCTATGATAATAAGTCAAAACTGACATGATATCAGTTCTTCTTCTTGGATGCGGAGCTTGCCAAAGCCAATTTGTGGCAGCCTCATGAGCAAAGTGCAGAGCTCTCAGACCACCGTCAAATCTGGTCAGAAGGCAGTTGTCAGTGATGTGTGATATTGTCGGTCTTTGGCCACAGCCTCTCATTGGCCCCAGGTGTGAACGCTGGCTCACGTTGACCCTGGCCCATTTGAAAACTGTTCAGAAGGGCCCATGAGCAGCATGGCAAATCAGAGCTGGGTACATGCATGGTCTGGGTCAGTTTTTGATGTCACGTGCTGACTACTCCTCATGCCACAATGATGTCACAGAGAAATCTGGGCAAGGCAAGAGGGCCCAAAGCAGGTGCCTTAATGAAAAGTGTGCTCTTGGGTGGTTGAACAGGTCTGTATATGGTGGTAGGTTAAGTTTTGCCCTTATTTTCTCAACCATTCTAGCTGTAATATCCTCAAGACAGATTGTGGAGAAGTGTTGGTCAAGTTAGCATAGAAATTTGTAGTGGTACTGGTGGGTACCATTGATTACTTGGATTACCAGCACCAGTGGAATAGTCAGCACATGACGCCCCATCTCCCGTACTGGGGGTGGGGAATGGAGATGGGGAGGAGAAAGCAGGGATTGAGGAAGATAGGGATATGTGATTGGGGAGGAATGGAATTGAGGAGGAAGAAACAGGGGTGCACACAGGATATGTCTAAACAGCAAAGAAAAACCCGTGGCTGGCCCGTGCTAGCTGACTCAGGCTTGCAGGACTTGGGCTAAGGGTCTGTTTCACTACTGTGTAGATTTCTGGACTTGAGCATTAGCCCAAGCCCTGGGACCCTCCCACCCTGCCAGGTATGAGTCCTGAAGTCTACAAAGTAATGAAACAGCCTTGCAGCCTGAGAACCTTGAGCCCGAGACCCGTGAGCCCAAGTCAGCTGGCATAGACCAGCCGCGGTCTTTTCTTTGCTGTGTAGACAAACCCACAGAGGCCCTGCCATGGGAAGAAGGAGGGAATGGGGGGATGCACTGAGCCACTGCCTTGTGGGGAAGAATGAGGAACAGTGGTCTGGGGAGAAGGGCTCTGTCTGACCTTGAACTTGATTTGATAGTCTAAGGGAAGGCAGAGTAGGGAGCAGAGGACAGGTTTGATATGTTCACAATAGCCAGTGTTGCTGAGGAGATGTACTAGTGTTCTATAGCAGTTGGAATTTTCTAAGTGCTACCAGATATGTTACATCGCTGTAGTCCAGCTGAGAGTTAATGAGGGCATGAATACCTGAGGCTAGGTCATTGTTTGGCTGGAGTCTCTTAGCCAATTGGAGACTGTAGAAAGCACTGCTGTATGAGAACTCATTATTAGTGAGGAATTCAGGAGCACTCCTAAGCTACAGACTGAATTAACCAATAGTGGGGTGTGTACCTTTTAATCAGAGGAGACTGTTCCACCAATATCGCCTCTGTCTCATTCGGGTTCAGCTTCAACCAGAGAAGCTGGCCATCTTCGGGTAGTGGTATAGTCATAAGTGGGGAATGATAGATGGTGCGATGTGTCATCTGCATATTGCTGATGCTTGAGTCCATGTTGTCTGACCAGTTCATGTAGATGTTGGATAGAACTGGTAAAAGAGTTGATCCCTGTTGGACGCTCTACACATGAGAGGTCTAGTAGTGGAAGTGCAATTTCTTATTACAGCTTGTTGAGTGTGACTCCCCAGGAAAGACTGAAACCATTTTAACACATTACCCTGGGCCCTTCTACCTTTATCAGATGAGACAGCAGTATCTTATGGTTGGCCATGTTGAGTACTGAAAAGATTCTACTAGAGTTTGGGATAGTATTGTCCTGAAGAATCTTGCAAAGGGGTGACTCACCCATGACTTAGGGTACTGGCTAGGTAAGTTGTGGTTTGTCAAGGGAAGATTTCGTATCACGGGTCTGGAGAATGTGAGTTTAGTGTCTACCATTTAGGAGTTTAGAAGAAAAGGAGTAGTTGGAGGTGAGGTGGGGTGAGAAATATAGCATGTGTGTAAAATTGGACCTTGTTCAAACCAAGGGCACACATGCAGAATTTTAACAGTAGGTATTGTAAACTGGAAGCCATAGGTTTAAAAAACAGGAACAAGTAAATAAAGAGGTGGAGTTAATTGTTATATGGTAATCCAACAGTGTGTCTAGTATACTTCTGTTTTTCCTGTATCTTACCTATTAAAAGAGATTTTTTCTGAGTTTGGATTTGTTCAGTTCAAAAACAGGTTCCAGAAAATACTCCCCCCCCAAACACACATTCTAAAAATTAATACTTGCATAGTTTATTTTATTTTTACTATAGATGACTGATATGTTTTAAATTTATCTGGTTTTGAAGTTTTGGTGTCAGTTCCTACTGGCATAGAGAAGGGAAGAGTCACACAGACACATACATCTGGTGGTTTGGTGATGTTAATGTGTTGGCCCAGTTACTGAACAACAGACATTTTTGAAAGTGTGATTTATTTTTATTTCCATTTCTTAAGCTTTGAGGTATGCTCCTTACCGTAGGAGATGCTGTTGTTTCTCTTGATGCCCTAGATCTTTCAAACCATTTTGCCAATGAAAATTCCCATTGGAGGAAAGGGGCATGTATTGTTAATGTGTAATGCCATACTCGCTCAAGCTTGAACAGGAAATTGAAGTTTTCATTCTTTTTAGTGAAGGTTTCTTTCTTGTCTTCCAGGGGATAAAGAAGCATAACAGCCAACTGCTGTTCTCTTTTATTTGCTTCAAAAAGATGATTCTTATCTCTCTTCTATGTAAATTTCCATTCCATCCTTGTGTGTTTAGATTTTGTTTTCTCTGTTTCAGACTCTTGTTTTACTTGAATGGAACTTTCTTTCCCACAGATCTAACAGTGGGATTAAGTGGCTGTGAAATAATGTGCGAAGTGTAAAAATTCAGCCAATGAATGGAAATTTTGTGGAGTTGTATTCAGCAATAAAATATATTTTCCTCCACAAGCTTTCTCAAGAAACTATAAAATTTTACCTTGCTTCCTTTTAAATGAAATGTCATGGCATAGTGCCCATTTAATAAGGTAACTTTTGCTGTTTTACAAAGTGGCTGCCATCAAACTTACCATGCTAATAACAACTGTTGAATTTTCATAAATGTTCCCATATTCATTTCACAAGTTCTAACTCACCCTTTTTTTTTTTTTTCCTGTTCGTGCCTGTCTGTCTGCATGGTGGGTTTTTCTTCCTCTCCACCACTTGAAGGTGGAATCCAGTACTTTCTAGAAAAACCTGTCCCAGTATTCTCTGCATCCAGAGGCTTGCACAGGATAAGAGCTCCCGTTCAACAGGGTCTTATCTGAGTTTTTTCTGGCATAAAAATGATGAGTTGCCACCAAAACTTTAAATTTAATTAGCATTCAAATGAATAAGGTGTTGGGTGTAATATTTTAGTTTACATGCACTACAAGAGATCAGCAGCTCTACAGCTGAGGGCTCACAAGAAGGCCAATGAGCACAGAAGATGAAATAGAAAAGCAACAGGGACTCTCAAGATGGAAAGAATGCCTCAGTGATGTGTCAGACTATGTCTTCTTCTAATTCAGTACTCCTGAATGTTCTCCCCGATTCCAAAAATGCTGGAGTCACAGAAGGGTCACCCTTAACCTAGGCCTCCTTCCTTCCACATTTCTGACCCATTTTACTCTGCTGACATGAAGTTCACTATGATGTACTCATCAGCAGTACTGGAAGGGAGAAGTCACCCTTTCCTGCTTACTGTGGAACCTCAAAGGGAGCAAACTTCACTGGGGCACATGTGGCAACAAGCTTTTTTCTATTTTCTATTTCTCCACAGCCTTTCCCAGGTTCCTCTGTGCAAGCATGCATATTTTGGTATGTGAAAGCAGCTGTCATCCTACACATAGCTATGATTTATTCCCAGATTTTTCCCCATGATCAGCCTAAATCAAGAGTTTTCAATGGGCATTTCCTTTCCTTCCTTACTCATATTCTCAGAGAAGCAATGGTCCAGAAACTCCAACAGCCCCTCGCCCTTTTAAAAAAACATTACAGAGGCATCGTCAAAGGAAATTATATCATATTTGAAACCAAAAAATATTTATATTGGATGTAAACATGACACTAAGAAAGCAGCATTTTGTAGCAGAGGTACCCCTTTGTCATAACCCAGTTAGAAAGATTTCAGCATTTTTTTTCTTTAAACAAGGGACATAGTAAGAAAAAAACTCTATAAAAATAGTTTGTAGTTTGTAATTTGTGAAGAAATAATATCTCCCTTTACGAATGTGTGTTATTTTAAAAGACACAAGTCATAACTTTTGAAATGCTTAATAGGCAAAGATAAAAATAAGATCATGTCAATATGCAAAACACATTTACAATAAAATTAAAATGTAAAAATAAAATTTATCCAGCTTGGCATTTTTAATTGGATAAAAAAACAAAGATAAAAATAAGAACTTAATATATTAAATGTTCATTTACAGAGCAGTTTTACAATAAAAACAAAAGTTTAAAAAGAGAAGCTATTCAAAGATTGGCCCTTTTCACTTTTGTTATCTGAAGAAATATATCCTCCTCCTTTTTGCTAAAACTACTATTGTCATTGAAAGAATAATTTAAGACTTTCTAAATATTTAAAGCACAGAGGAAAATGTCACTATAGATAGCCCATATTTACTAAAAAAATTAGTTTAAAAAGACAAAAGCCTGTCCGAGACAAATGCAGGTTCGAGTAAGTATTTAATTGCGAGAGGAAAATCAAAACGTGACAGATTGAAATTTCAAACCACGTGGCTGTTTATTAATAAGGGATAAGTTACAACTTGGGCCGGGGGGAGGGAATTTATCAACTAGAAATACTATCAAGATAAACCACACACAACTTGAAAACAGACTATTTGCATCTTACAACAAGAACTAAACGACCTATGATTAACCACTTACTAAAATCCAAAATAGACACGCAAACTGAGTAAACTGTGCACGCATTAACCGAATGTTGTGAAATACACCAACTAACCACAACAGTAATCAATACAACAATTTGATTCTCCTATACTGTATACGCAACTTTGCACCAAATAAAGGAGAAAGAAAAAGAGAAGAAAAAAAAAGAAGAGGCTAAGCAAACAAAGTGTTTACAGAAATTAAAATGCACATACCACACTCCAGGCGCTGCTGACCAGCAGTACAGACACAGAGTGCATGACGAATTGAGGGGAAGTAATCCTAACACGACACGAGCCGGCAAAATCCGGAGGAGACCCTGGCTGAAAGCGTGATGAGGCCTTCCAGCTAACACGCAGGCACTCCTGCCATTTTTGGCGTGAGATACAGTTTTATTTGAAGACTCTTACTCGTGCCAGCGTCTAATTGGTCCCTAGCTCCTTCGCCCTCCAGGTTCCAAGCTGGAGCCCTCTACGTCAACAGGAGCTGCACCCAGCACACTACTCTTCTGCACACAACACGCTGGTATTGTAGCACACGGCACCAACTTGACCCACAATTGACCAGATAGAAGGTTCGGGAATAGGCACACGGCACTATAATGTTGCACACTGCACTACGGTGTTGCACACGGTACCAATGTGACCTTTTGACCGACAATTGGCCGTACAGACGCCATGTTTGAGCATGAGTTTAGGGTTGCGACAAAGCCATGTGTCAACGTGAAGGATTAACTGTGGCAAGGAGAGAGATGAGCATGTGGCATATTTTAAGCACCATGTTTCCCAATAGCCCTCCTGCTTTTTTTGAAAACTTAACTTTTGCACAGAGACTTTTTAATCACAAGATTAAAATTAAAAAAGCCTTAAAATGTTTAAACTGGCTCTAAATGTGTAAATAAAACAACACACAAGCAGTCCTAATACTCCCCATAGAAAATAAAATAAAATGAATTCCAAATGGCTGCCATGCCAAAAGCATACACATCCACAAATGAAACTAGAGGGCAGGACATAAATCAAAAAGAAGGCGTGGAAACCTGTCAGTATATAGAATGAGTAAAGGTATAGAGACCGTTACTACTTAGTTTTCCAAATAGAATAAAATATCGCCATATGCAATGCTGGTTGCCATCATAATTGCATTTTTGTACTATCCTTATGAAATTATTCTTTTCAGTATTTATTATCCAGGCTTCCACTAGGGATTGTATTGTTGTCTTTGGAGGACATTCTGGTACTTTGCATGAATAGGCAGGCCACATTGTGTTTGACTCACTTTTTATTTTTTGCTTTCTGTGTACGTTGTTATTGTATATACACATTTAATTTAAAATTGGATCTGATGAATGTGTATCTCTTTTTTATTTCCAATTTTAAATGAGAAATAAATTCCCCACTGTAATGGATGCTGAGGTGGTTTACACCTCAGTGACATCAACCCCTGATAGTCTTTCCACCACCAAGGACTTGTGTGGCAGAGTTTATGCTGGCAGAAACCCAATGTCATTTCTGGTTAATTATAACACATTTTATGTAGTGTATTCTTATGTAGCTCCAGTCTTATGGATCAATATACTGTATGATAATGTTCATGGTGTGGTTACAAAATAAAATATCTGTCATATTTCTCAATATTCTTTTCACTTTAATGGAAATCTGTTTCCTTTTCTGAATAGCAGTTCTTCTTCAAGTGATTGTTCACATCCATTACATATTAGGTGCCGCATGCACAGACGTCAGAAACTTTTTCCCTTAGCGGCTCCCATTGGGGCGGTAGGGGAGCTCTGCCAGAGTGGTGCCTCATGCTGGTGCATATTTACTCCTGCTGACCCAACCCCCCTTCAGTTCCTTCTTACCATCCGGGGTGGTGTTGGAACAGCATAGTGATCAGCAGTTAACAGTTATCAGTAGTTAGTAGTTATCAGTAGTTAGCACTTCTTAATAATAGATAGTTAAACTGTCTTTGTTTAGGGGTTGGAAGTTGTCTCCAGCAGCAGCCCTGGGCTGCGGGGCATGCCACAGGCCCAAGGCTTTAAGGCTTGCGCCACAAGCCTATGCTGATTAGTGACCCCCACAACTCTTGTCTCCGTTGCCTGGGGGAATCGCATCAAACAGAACGCTGCAAGATCTGTAAGGCTTTAATCCAAGTACTATGAAAGAAAGAGACTTTTTCCTCAAGCATCTACTCATGGAGGCTGTGCTGCAACCTTCGTCCTCAGGCCATCCAGCCTCAGTGCCAGCATCCTCGGTGCGGAGTGCCCTGGTGTCAGTTTGCAATCTGGCACTGGTGGGGCACCGCAAGCATGCCACACCGAGGCAACAAGAAAAACCCTGGCACCATTCAACCTCACCGGCATGGTCAAAGGGCCAGCCTACAAGCCGAGGGTGCTCCCCGCAGAAGAAGCCGGCACCGCCCAAGCAAACAAGCGCTCAAAAGGGAAGCGCTGCCCCAGGACATGCTCTGGCTCTGAAGAGCCCGTTAAGCCCCGGGCTAAGCGCCTTGAGCACGGAGGACGGGCTGGAGGAGCTCGTAGAACAGCCCTCCACACTAGACACGTTTTGAAGCGGCAAAGGGCCTCATTCAGTTGTCGGCGGCAAGTCCCCTCCCTGCCAAAGAGAAGCCTCCGTCTCCATCTCCTAGAGTGCCGTCAAGAGGCAAGCCAGCAACGGTGCGCTGATTGAGGTCACCACCCCGGCACTGCTCCCAGCGTCGGTCCCAGTTGAGCTTGGCATCTGCAGATTCCCAGTTGCCCCTGACCCAGTGGGATTCAAGAGCACTGGATCCCAGCCAGCATATGACACCGGCCCCACCACAAGCACAAGCACCACTCTGTGCCCAAGGAGGCCACGGTATCCAGGCCACCAGCCGCTTCTCCGGAACACAGGAGTGCAGAAGTGAGCCCGGCGCTGTCCCAGAAGCAGTCTGTCAGGCAGGACCCAGAGAAGCCCTCAGCATGCGAGGAAGAACAAGAAGGACTGGAAGACGAGATGCAGAAGGCCCTCACCTCTTCGTCATCCCCAGATGAAGTTGTGGCAGGCACCACGGTGTCAGGGCCTCCTCCGATTGACCACAGAGCGCACCAGGAGCTGCTCCACAGGGTAGCCCAGAACGTGGGCCTACAGGCAGAGGAAGCAGTAGAGCAGGAGGATCCTATGGTGGAAATCTTAAGGCCTGAGGGCCCCTCCAGAATTGCGCTCCCGCTCATAAAAACAATCCAGTCCAACTACAAGACGGTCTGGCAAAGGATACAACTTCCTCTTTTGTCACCCAGCCCCCTGTTCACTGATCGTCTCAGCGGTCAATGAATGGGAACGACTTGGTCAGCAAGCCCCAGATTCTAAGGCCAAGGAGGCTAAACGTCTAGACCTATTCCGCACAGCATGTCGTAGACTGAGTGCTGAGGTTCCTCACAACCACGGCCAGATGCTGCCTGCAGCTCCTAGGACACATGGCGGCATGCACCCACGTAGTCAAACATGCTCGACTACAGCTCAGAACTTTGCAATTTTGGCTAGCCCGGTCATACAACCTGGGCAGAGATCCCTTAGACCTTGTAGTGACAATCCCTGCCCAGGTGTTGGACTCCCTGCACTGGTGGCTCAACCAGCAGGTAGTCTGCGATGGGATCTCCTTCGCCGCACCGCAACCCACTCTGATGCGGGTAACAGACGCATCAGACCTTGGCTGGGGAGCGCATTTGGGGGACCTTTGGACACAAGGCTTGTGGTCCAAGGACGAAATGTTGCTCCACATCAGTGTAAAGGAGCTCAGGGCGGTTCACCTAGTCTGCCAAACCTTTCACGCTGCTTTAGAAGGTCACAATGTGACAGCTCTGACCGACAACACTACCGCCATGTTCTACATAAACAAGCAGGGCGGAGCCCGATCCTCTCCCCTCTGCCAAGAGGCCCTTCTCCTATGGGAGTTTTGTATAGCCCACTCAGTACACCTTGTAGCGTCATACCTCCTGGGGAAGTGCAACGAGCTGGCGGACCACCTCAGCAGGTCGTATTGTATGCACAAATGGTTGATGAGACCGGATGTCTTGTAATTGATCTTCCAGAAGTGGGGATTTCCCCAAATGGACTTCTTTGCCACCAGGGACAACAGTCAATGCCTGCAGTTTTGCTCTTTCCAAAACCACAGTCTGCGCTCGGTCGCAGATGCCTTCGCGATCCCTTGGAGCAGGAGCCTGAAGTATGCCTTTCCACCACTCCCGCTCATCCACAGAGTTCTCCTCAAAGTTTGCAGAGACAAGGCGGTAATGATTCTCATTGCCCCAGGTTGGCCCCGCCAAAATTGGTTTACGACTTTGCTGGAGCTGTTAGTAGCCGACCCGATTGCCCTGCCCCTGCACCAAGATCGGGTGGACCGCAGGTGCCTGCTCCACCTGAACCTGCGATCTCTGCATCTCATAGCGTGGAAACTCTGGCTGAACGCAGCGGAGAGCCAGTGCTTTCTTCAGATGCAACAAATTCTCCTCAGCAGTAGGAAACCTTCCACTAGGGCATCATACCTCGCTAAGTGGAAGAGGTTCTCCTGCTGGTGAGAACCAAAACATATACAGCCACTTCAGGCCTCTGTTCCAGTTATCCTGGAATACCTGCTGCGCCTTAAACATCAAGGTCTCACCCCCTCCTCAATCAGAGTACATCTGGCTGCCATTTCAGCATTCCACCCGGGGGAGTTGGGGCATTCTGTGTTTTCAAACCCCATGGTAGCCTGGTTTCTCAAGGGGCTGGAGAGGGTGTTTCCCTACTCACACCCTCCAGTCCCTCCCTGGAATCTTAACCTGGTCCTGACCAAGCTCATGGGCAGGGGCGGCTCTAGGCACCAGCAAAACAAGCTGGTGCCTAGGGCGGCAAAATCTAGGGGGCGGCAAAAGGCTGGGGCGAGCCGAGGAGCGGCCTGTCCCCTGCCGCCGGGGGGGCGGGCGGCAGGCTGGGCCGGCGGACCTGCCGCAGTCATGCCTGCGGGAGGTGACTGGACCTGCCGCAGGCATGACTGCGGAGGCGCTGTCCAGGCTCGGCTGGACCCCCCGCAGGCATGACTGCGGCAGCTCAAGCGGAGCCGCGGGACCCGCGAACCGTCTGCAGCCGCGGGAGGTCCAGCCGAGCCACGTGGGCTGTTGGAGTCAGGTCCGCTGCTCCCGCGGCTCCGGGGCGCCTCCCGCGCATGACTGCTTGGGGCAGCCAAAAAGGTAGAGCCGCCCCTGCTCATGGGACCCCCTTTCAAGCCCCTAGCTTCTTGCTCTTTCACTCACCTCTCCTGGAAGGTCGCGTTTTTGGTGGCCATTACGTCCACAAGGAGAGTGCCCAAGTTGAGGGCCCTCACCTCAGAGCCCCCTTATACAGTTTTTTATAAGGACATAATGCAACTTAGGCCACACCCTAAATTCCTCCCTAAAGTAGTCTCTCAATTTCACATGGGACAGGACATTTGTTTGCCAGTGTTCTTTCCCAAACCACACACGGACCCCGAGTCACCGTAGCCTACATACTCTGGATATCCATAGGGCCCTGGCATTCTATCTGGAGCGAACTAGACCTTTCTGCAAGTCGACACAGTTGTTCGTTGCCATTGCATAGAGAATGAAAGGACTCCCTGTCTCGGCGCAGCGGATATCGTCATGGATTGTGGATTGCATCTGCACGTGCTATGAGCTCACCTAGGTGCCAGCCCCGGCAATCATGGCTCACTCGACTAGGGCTAAAGCATCCTCAGCAGCTTTCCTGGCACAGGGTCCACTCCAGGAGATCTGTAAAGCAGCCACCTGGTCATCGGTGCACACATTCACAGCCCACTACGCAGTCCATCAACAGGCCAGAGAGGACGTAGCGGTTAGCAGGGCTGTGCTTCAGTCAATTGTTCCATGACTCCTACTCTCCTCCTATGGTAAGCTTGTGAGTCACCTAATGTGTAATGGACGTGAACAATGGAAGAACTATTGTTCTTTGAGATGTGGTGTTCACGTCCATTACATTTTCCACCCTCCTTCCCCTCTGTCAGAGTCTCCGACAAGAAGGAACTGAAGGGGGGTCGGGTTGGCAGGGGTATATATGCACCAGCATGAAGCGCCACTCTGGTGGGACTCACCTGCCGCCCCAACGAGAGCCACTGAGGGAAAAAGTTTCCGACATCTGTGCACGCGGTGCGCGCACCAAATGTGTAATGGACGTGAACAACACATCTCGAAGAACAACAGTTACAAAAAGATAGGTAATCATTTTTTATTCAGTAAACTCCTGGGCTTGTCTCTAATTTTGCTATATAAAATGTTAGTGATTAGCTAAAGCATGGACAAAACAATTAGCTATAGAGAACAGCATTGGTTTCTTTTCACGAGATGTAATATATACAGAAGGCTGTCAAAATAATGGTTTAGTCTGATAAACTTGAACTAAATTAGGTGTTCATCCTAATAAGGGCTTTGTCTCTCATTTGTAGTTCACTTTTCCAGTGAAAAAATAATTCCTACCTTTCAAATCTCTTTGGAAATTAAAGAGATGTAATTCTGTTGGTTTTAATCTGAAACCCTTTGGAAGAGTAGTGTAAACCTTTGAATACCTTGGAATTTATGTTTTACTCATATGATTTTATATTATTTCTCGGTCTTTCTGTCATATGTAGTGGTTGCATTTAAAAAGTTTGTACTGATTTCAAAGATCTTGTTGGCTTAACTGGCGTTCCCCAGTGCATGTATAGTATATATGTCTCAAACTAGCAAAGACTTGAAAACCAGTAGAAACATTTTAAATTCTGCCTCTCTGAATAATCTGTTGTAGTTCACATAGACGTTAAATCTGATTGTGAAGACTTTTCCTGTTAGGCATCTTGAAACTCATATTCTCATAAGGCTTTAAAATGTAGTCGACTAACCCCTGCTTTAGAAAGGGGGAAAAATGAACCTTTCACAGGTGAGTACAGTAACTACAAACTGAGGGTGGTGATGTGCTTTTCAAAGTTTTGGCTTTAATCCCTTTATTGTGTAACAACGAATGGGTAAGTTAAAAACAATTCCATACAAAAAACTCCATAAAGAAAATGTTTAGGCTACGTAGATAAGCACCCAGGTCAGGAAATGCAAAGTATTGTTTGTTTATATACTGCTTTCTCTTTTCAAAGTCATTACGTTCTTCTCCTCACATCTGTAGCTAAATTATTATTTATTTGCATTACAGTAGTGCCCACATATCCCCCCTGGGTAGCCATTATGCAAACACATAGTGAGAGGCAGTCCTTGCCCAAAAGATTAATTTTCCAAATGGAAACAGAGCTTAAAGGACTTGGCCAGGGTCACGCATCCAGCAAGCATTGATCCGAGGTCTTTTGTTTCACAGGCTAAGTCCTAACCTAGTATTCTACAGTGCTACATAGGCAAATCATTCAAACATTGTCTCTGATTTTTCCTATTTGCAAAATGGGGCTAATACTGCTTTTCACTTCATACATAGGGGCTGGAATTAAGGATCCAGGGGGTGGTGCAGCACCCCCTGGCTTGAAGTGGTTTCCATTATATACAGGGTTTACAGTTTTTGGTTAATGGCTTTCAGCACCCCCACTATACAAATTGTTCCAGCAACAGTGACTTCACAGGGCTTTTTCTTCTGTGGATGTCAAAGTGCTGGACATAGATGTCAAAACATTAATAGCTCCATTTTACAGAACAGGTCACAGAATCTGTTCCTTACTACAAAGTGTAAGCTTTAGTTTAAAAAAATAATTTAAAGCTTCCAGCCTTTTTGGTTGTAAAGATAACTTTCGAAATGTAAATCAATATGCTGTTTTCTTCCTGAGTCTGCAAACCAGTACCCTAAAATATAGTTCTAAAGGAGCTGCAAACTGCTCCCCTTCACTTAAATCTAAATGAGCTGTTAAATCTGAAGCCAAATGTTGCTAGGGTTAGGGTTAATTCGGGGTGGGCAAACTTTTTGGCCCTAAGGCCACATCAGGTACAGAAATTGTATGGAGGGCTGGGTAGGGAAGGCTGGGGGAGGCTAAAGCCCCTCCAACGCATCATCAGGGATCTACAACCCATCCTGGACAATGATCCCACACTTTCACAGGCCTTGGGTGGCAGGCCAGTCCTCGCCCACAGACAACCTGACAACCTGAAGCATATTCTCACCAGTAACTGCACACCGCACCATAGTAACTCTAGCTCAGGAACCAATCCATGCAACAAACCTCGATGCCAACTCTGCCCACATATCTACACCAGCAACACCATCACAGGACCTAACCAGATCAGCCACACCATCACCAGTTCATTCACCTGCACATCCACCAATGTAATATATGCCAGCAATGCCCTTCTGCTATGTACATCGGCCAAACTGGACAGTCTCTAAGGAAAAGGATAAATGGACACAAATCAGATATTAGGAATGGCAATATACAAAAACCTGTAGGAGAACACTTCAACCTCCCTGGCCACACAATAGCAGATCTTAAGGTGGCCATCCTCCAGCAAAAACACTTTAGGACCAGACTTCAAAGAGAAACTGCTGAGCTTCAGTTCATCTGCAAATTTGACACCATCAGTTTAGGATTAAACAAAGACTGTGAATGGCTTGCCAACTACAGAACCAGTTTCTCCTCCCTTGGTTTTCACACCTCAACTGCTAGAACAGGGCCTCATCCTCCCTGATTGACCTAACCTCGTTATCTCTAGCTTGCTTCTTGCTTGCTTATATTTACCCGCCCCTGGAAATTTCCACTCTTGCATCCGACGAAGTGGGTATCACCCACGAAAGCTCATGCTGCAAAACGTCTGTTAGTCTATAAGGTGCCACAGGATTCTTTGCTGCTTTTACAGATCTAAACTAGAATTTTAGTTTAGAGGAATCCATGCAGGTCCCCATCTTGTGAATGCTAAAGTTCAAAGTGGGGAATAAACCTATGACACCAACCCTCCCTGCTCTCCCCACTCCACTTCACCTGTGGGGTGGGGGAAAGGCGGAGGGCTCAGTCCTTTCCCTGTGTGTTTCCCCTGCTCGTTTTGGCTGCTCTCCCTGGCAGTCGGGCAGGGCTTGCTCCCTGTCTGGGCTTGGCTGCTGGGGACGGGCTAAGCATGCTGGGGGTGGAGGGGGGCCCTGGCTTGCTCTGCCTCTGCCCCTGTCCCTGGCAGCAGGGCTCAGGCCCCTTGACCGCCCCCTGAAACTCCCCCTGCTCCCTGACCGCGCCGCCCTGGAGCACTATAGCCATGCCACCTGGCCGGAGCTGCAGCCACACTGCCCAGGCGCTGGGGGAACTGTGACTGCGAGGGAGGCAGGGAGGGGGAGGGACCAGGGTTTAGCCTCCGCCCAGCTCACCACGCTGCCAGGTAGTTGGGCTGGCTCCTCTGCAAGCCTGTCCTGATCCCGCTCTCTGGCAGGAGCTCGGGGCCAGAGGGAAGGGTTCTGAGGGTCGGACATGGCCCACGGCCTGTAGTTTGCGCCCTCCTCCCCCCCGGTTAAGTACTTTAGTAGAAACATACAGCTAAAGTGATGACTCGTGGGTGTTAGATGCACAGTAGGATATAACAGTGGGTAAGTAGATAGCTGGTTGTCAAGTGATTCTGTGGTGCAAAATCAGAAGTTCATGCAGATGCCTGTGCATATTTTGGAGCACCATTATAATGTGTTGTTTGCATAAAGCAGTGTCTAAAATAGGCAACCATGTACTACACCAAGGTTCAAATCATTTCAAAGTGTAGCCCCACATAGAGTTTGTGAAAAATTTAATAATATTTCAAGATGAAGAATTTCATAAACAAGACGTGAAAGCATGCAATAATATATTGCAGTGTAGTAAGCATTGAAATAAGAATAAAACGATGGCAACAGTGTTTTAGATAAATTATTAAACATTTAATTGCTTCATTGAATTCAGTCTTTTTATTGAGAGCTTTTCCTTGTTAGACATGTTGACCAGCTGCTTTACTTTATAAGGAGAAGGAAGGTTAAAAACAACTCTCTGATTAGTAGAAACATTGTTACTTTTCAAAGTAACAACAATCTGGAATTGAAAGACATGTAAAGTTCAGCAGGTTTTGATTTAGCAGTTGAATAAAATGTGGACAAAGAATAGCTAGCCAACCATAAAAAAGTGGCAGAGGTGTTAGCAGGTCACTCTAGCTTGAACGGTTCCTTACAATATGTGCTAAATACTCATGCTAAACGATCTGTTCCACCTTACATTTTGCTGTATTTTTCCCAGACCTTTAAAAAGAGCGCTGTGTAATTCCCTACAGATTTTCTTTAAATAACACTGATATTCTGACAAATGCCAACCAGAGCTTGCAAATTTTAAATTAACGGCTTCTCTACACTGCCCCGCAGTTCAGAATAGAGGGGTGTAAATGTGCACCAAAGTGCTGCTCTGTAACTGCTCTGTGTGGACACTGCTGGAATGAACTAATGTACATTAATGTAATCCTCTTCAAACAGGATTACAATAAGACGGTGAACAGGAACCTTTTAGTTTGTGCCTGCAGCATCCACAGGGGAGTGTTACATTGCAGCCCTTTGGTGTGCACTACTGTTCAAACCCCTGTAGTCCAAACTGCAGGTCAAGAGTATACATGCCTTAGAATCTTTTCTATGCATTTAATTGAAAGGGTCCATTTCCATGGCATTGGGTTGCCAACTCTCCCAGTTTTTCCAGGAGTCTCCCGGAGTGAGGCTCTATCTCCTGGAGGCTACTGAAGCCAAACTGGGAGATTTTAGGCGCTAAAAGTCTGGCGGCACAGTGGGGCTAAGGCAGGCTCTCTGCCTGTCCTGGCTCGGCGCCGCTCCCAGAAGCAAATGGCACATCCCTGTGGCCCTGGAGGGGGGAGCAGTGGGTCTCCGTGTGCTGCCCCTGCCCCGATCACCAACTCCGCAGCTCCCATTGGCCTGGACCTGCGGCCAGTGAGTGCTGTGGGGGTGGTGCCTATGGCAGGGGCAGCACGCGGAGACCCCCTGGCCCTCCCCACCTAGGGAGCCCCTGCCAGAGGAATGTGCCGGTCTCTTTTGGGAGATGCCAAAGATAAGCGCCACCCAGCCAGAGCCAGCATCCCTCACTCACTCCCACACCCCAACCCCCAACCCAGAGCCCACATCCCGCACCCAAACTCCCTCCCAGAGCCCTCACCCTGTCCTACACCCCAACCCCCTGACTCAGCCAAGAGCCTGCACCCAAACTCCATCCCAGAGCCTGCACCCATCCCACACGCAAACTCCCTCCCGGAGCCTGTACCTCATACCCCCTCCTCCACCCCAACCCCCTGCCCCAGCCTGATGAAAGTGAGTGAGGGTGGGGGAGAGTGAGCGATGGAGGGAAGGGGGATGGAGTGAGCAGGGGCGGGGCCTCAGGGAAGAGGCAGGGCAAGGGTGTTTGGGTTTGTGTGATTAGATAGTTGGCAACCCTACTATGGCAGCATGACTTAGATTGAAATATTATCAACTAATGTTTGACATTTCTAGCTTTCATCAATATGTCATAACCTTGATTTTCTATAAAAAGAGATGGTGTTTTGTACTTAGATCTTTGTAGTTTTTCCCTTTTATATAGCAAAGATTGATATCTATTCAAGTTTCATTAAGAAGCACTGTAACAGTGGGATGGCTAAGCCAGGCCAGTTAGATCTGGTTCAGCAAAATCAACTGAACTGAAACAAGCAATTAATTTACCTTTTGAAAACGTTTATATGGTTTAAAGTTTCAATCTGAGAACAGTTCAGAAGCAGGTCCATGAGCTAGTAAAATCAACAGTAACCTTACACCGGGGTGGGCAAACTTTTTGGCCCGAAGGCAACATCTGGGGAGAAATTGTATGCAGTGCCATGAACGTAGGGCAGGGGTTGGGTTGTGGGCGGGAGTGCAGGGTGTGGGAGGGGGTCCAGTGTGCAGGAAGGGGGCTGGGGTGCAGGAGGGAGCTCAGGGCAGGGGCTTGGGGTGCAGTGGGGGCTCAGGGCAGGGGGTTAGGGGGCTCAGGGCAGGGGGTTGGGGTGCGGGATGCAGGAGGGGTGCAGGGTGCAAGCTCCAGACCAGCGCTGCTTACCTCGAGCAGCTCCGGGGTGGCAGCAGCGCGCAGTGGGGATAAGGCAGGCTCCCTGGCCCCACGCCATTCCCAGAAGTGGCCAGCATGTCCGGCAGTGGCTCCTGGGAGTGGGGTGGGGCAGGCGACTCTGTTGCACGCTGCCTTTGCCTGTAGGTACCACCCCCAAAGCTCCCATTCGCCGTGATTCCTCATTCCCAGCCAATGGGAGCTGTGGGAGGCGGTGCCTGCAGGCGAGGGTAGCACATGTAGCTCTCTGTTCCCCCACCCCCCAGAGGCCACAGAGATGTGGTGCCAGCCGCTTCCGGGAGTGGCACGGGACCAGGGCATGCAGGAAGCTTGTCTTAGCCTTGCTGCGCCATGGAGCTGGCAATCCCGCCTGCTGGATTGAAAGCCCTGATGGGCTGGATCCATCCTGCGGGCCGTAGTTTGCCCACCCCTGCCTTACGCTTAAATCTCACAGTCAATGAGTTCCACACAGCGAGCTGGGTGTATTAAAAGGCCGATACATGGACAGTTGTCTTGAGTTGCGTGAACATACAACAACATAAAACGTTTAATATAACATATAATTGATTCTCTCATTGATTATTTGTCTGGAACTGTATGTCATTTGAATGCTGTTCTTGGAGTAAACCTTTGGTGACAAAAGAAAAAAAAAAGGGGACAGCTTTTGAACTTAATCCCTTGTCAAATTTTCTACATCTACAGAAAAAGTCAGTATGTAAATTGCTGTTGCCCAGGAGTTAAAGGGAAGGAGGATCTTGGGAGAAACAGCTTACCCTTCTTTGCTAAAGCAGAGCAAGAGTTCTCCTCCCTCCAGTGTTTGAGGATTAGTTAGTTAGTGGTTGTGTTACTCTTTCTGTGATCAGGCTTCAGTTTCAGGAAGGATAATTTTGGGCAAGATCATGGCCCGTCTAGCATGCAAATACCAGGAGCAGAGGAGGAGTAAGCAGGGGCAGTTCTATGTCTTTTGCCGCTCCAAGCATGGCAGTCAGGCGGCCTTCGGCAGCATACCTGCGGGCGGTCCACTGGTCATGCGGATTTGGCGGTGTTTCTGCGGGTGATTCGGCGTGCCCGCTGCCGAAGCCACGCGACCGGTGGACCTCCCGCAGGCATGCCACTGAAGGCTGCCTGACTGCTGCCCTCACAGCGACGGGCAGGCCACCCCCCGCGGCTTGCCGCCCCAGGTACGCGCTTGCTGCGCTAGTGCCTGGAGCCGCCCCTGGGAGTAAGGCACCCCCTCCCATCTATCAATTAGTGTTTGACTATGGAATGTATTCTTCTGGTGCAAACCAACAGACTAGCAATGGATTCGGAGAATTTCATATGGCTTTTATATCATGTTTCAGGAAAAGAAACGATTGACAATTGGCAACATTGCTCGCCAATGGGAGATTCAGCAGAATCGAGTTGCCCTTGTGACTTCTTCAAATCAAGATAAAAAAGACAGTGACTCCTGTCAGATTAATGGCAGTGCCGCATATGAATTTCCTGAAGAAACCAGGTATACAAGTGTTTTCTTGGAAGTATATTTCCTAGCTAATGTTTTATATATAATAAAAATGGGAAACACTAATCCTTCCATTCATATAAGTGTGTGTGTGTGTGTGTCTGTAAGTAGTGTATGTATAGAAAGATATGTGTATTTATTTTTGGATTTCTAAAATGTGTCCATTTAGCACTCTACATAATTAAAAAAAAAAACAATTTCAAGACTTACTGAACAATGTCTGCCTCAGATGGACTCCACCCCAGACTAACACATTCTCCCCTTAGCTTGCTCAGGGTAGAATCTGAAAAAAATAGAACAGATTCAGTAGCCTGAACAACTTCAGCACGGTCAGTCTGGGTGAAGTGCATGTACAAAAGCACCCAGCTGATCTCAACAGTCTCAACTTTAGAGTTCAAGCCAACTGGTCTTTTAAGTAGCCTGGACTGATCCCTATGAACATGGTTTAGAAACTGCTGTCATTGGTGTCACGATTACAGGGCTAGCTGCACTTCTGTCCCCTTTCTTGTGTCATTGAGTGTCGTCCCCCACATTCTCTTCTCTCCCCCTCCTCCACTCTTCCTTTCTTTCTTTCCCCGCCTCCCCCCCCCCCAAATGGTCAGGCCGTGTGCCTTTACCTCTCCTGGGATGGGTTTCCATTTTTCTCTCTCTTAGACCTTCTTGCTCTGGGTTACAGTGTGCTGTCTATCAGCTGTGCTTACCCCTGCAAGTCCGACTGGTTTTGGTACATGCATTCATTCCTTTGGGAGTCTGTGACCAATGGCTGTGTCTAGTGACCAGACAGCCTCCTGAATATCAAAGCATTGTTTATTTTAATGGTAGGAAGGAATGAAGCATAAGAGAAAAAGGATTTTCAAACCACAAAGTGTCTTACCTATGTGTGTCTCTTATTTGAGGGTCACAATTGCCTGATGATAATGTAGGCAGGTCTAGCTTCTTCAAACACCTAGTGAGTGTCTGCGTGTCAGTCTGGTTTCCCAGAACAGCCCCTGTCCCCACCCCCCCTTCCGATACCCTCCTAAAAACCAAACCAACTATGCGTGCGCAGTCTCTGTCTCTGTTTCTCGCTCAACTGCTATAGTCCTTTGGATTTTTCTTGTGTTCCTGGGTCTTTTCCTGTCCAGCACTGTCTCTTAACAATCTGTAAGTGTTTACTGAGGGTAGTTTATCTTGAGTCATTGTTTTCCTTCTTGCTTGTTTTTCTGGACAATGCTCCTACTACAGAACCAACATATTCATACTATAAATGTCTCCACTAACCCAGTCAACACATAGTATTCATGAATTATTACAGAGCAGCTCCAAGTCTGTTATATAGGAAAACTTAAGTAGGTAGTCAGGAATTTGTAGGTCAAAAGCAATACCTTGACATGTATCAAGAAGCCTAGGAAGACTTTGGAGAATGGGTGTAATGTGCTCTCTACATCTAGCATCATTGTTTAAGCAAGCAGCTGCATTCTCCACTAGCAGTACCTTGCAAGTGATCTACAAGAGGAATTGTGGCTCCATAAAGAGTATGTTATAAATATGTAGCTCGCAGGTGCTTTTGTAACAGTGGTTGGGTCCATATTTGAAAGAACTATTCACAAGAGTGTAGCCAAATACAGACTGAAAAATATGCCTATGACCACTGACGACACTTAGGAGCAGTTTGAGATCCAGAAGCAGGGAACCGAAGATTAGTAACTAGAGCTATAATTTTCAACGGTGATTAAGAAACTTAGGAGCCTAAGTTTCATTGATTTCAATTATACTTAGGCTCCTAAATGCCTCAGTCCCTTTGTAAATCTGAGTTAGGCTACTATGTCAATTAAGTGCTTTTGAAAATCTTCACTATTCATCTTTTTTTCAAACACAAACAAAGACAGTACTTATTTTCTTTGTACATGCCTCTTTACCTTCATTCGGTATCACACAAATTTTACACTAAATTGGAATTAAATACCAAAAACCTGTGTTAAAACAATGTAGATATTTTGAGACAATGAGCATTGAAAAGGAGAAAAGATCACATACAAAACTGTACCTAACTCATGCCTGGGTTTTTTACAAAGTCCTGGCCCCAGTGAAGTAAGTAGGCGTTTTGCTGCTGATTTCAGTGGATCCAGGATGTCACCTGTAGTATGTAATATTGCTCTCTGTTTTGAGGTCCTCCAGGTGCTACAATACATGGCTTTCATTCAGGAGGGTCATAATGTAAAAGCCTCTCTCATACATAGCAGCAATGAAATCCACTTTCTTTCTCCCCCTTTCTCCTTCACACACGCACACATTTTCATCTTGGCATTTTCATCTTTAACAGTGGAGATAGTTGTATAGAGTGTAGATATTACGGAGACACTGATAGTTATAGCACCACAGGTGGGGTTGAGCCAGGTTTTTGCCATTTGACAAGACCTGAAAAACTTCTCTGGAGCTGCAACAGTGGCTTGCTTTAAACTAAAAATGGAAAGCACTCCTTGAGGGGGTGTCTGAATTTTTGTAAGGGTATTATGATCACTGATAAGTGATTCTGGAAAAATAAATGGTAAAATTCACTTTTCAGAAATCTTGCCTGGGATGTCTCTCAAAATTGTTACCCCTTTTGCACAAAAATTATAGCATTCTCAACTTCAAAATTCACACAAATGTAGATGTGCCATTCACTTCCCCCTTTTCAAAATCTTTTAGACCTTTTCTTCAAAAAACTTCACAATTTCTACTTAACTGGAAAGAAAAATGCTAAACAAAGCTGCTGTTTTTTAGTGTGCATGAGAGAGTACCCTTTCAAAAATACTCTTTAGCAAAGGAGAGAGTGCACTGTGCGAAATCAAGGGCATCATGAGTTCAGTTCTTGCCTCTTCTCCTGGCTGTTTGGAATAATTCTATGCACTTCCCACCCTTATTGAGTAAAGCTTTAGTTATTCTTCCCACGTTTTACAGATGAAATAACTGAGCATCTGTGAGGTTGGACAAGATCATTTCTGACAGAGTTGTAAAGAAAATCCATCTCATCCATTTTGCCATACTGCCTCTCAAGATGATTAGGTCAAAGCTCTGTGTTAGGCTATGTTCTCTGTAAATGGAAGAGGGGTTTCAAGTATGACATTATGCATGATATACGTGGTGAAAGGTTGTGTATGTACCAGTCTGGTTTTGTCCAGGATTTTAAGTGCATTTCCTGCAAAACAAAAGTGCATCATAGGCTTCTCCTGAGCTTTAATTAGCAGACGGGATGCTTGAGTGGAACTTCAGAAAATCTTCCGTTTTCCATCCTTACAGCAACTTATGTCCTTACCCCCCAGTCACTCAAAGTGTTTTCTCATTTGAGAGCCCATGTATGATTTCTGCTGAATATAGAGTCCTCATTAAATTGAGGGCTTACTTTAGGCTGTTTTTTCTTCGGCATTTTCACTTTGATGCATTCAGTAGCTTCTATCAGTAAAAATTAGAGAACATGTTAAACACTAATACTCTGATCAGTTTATCAAAATTTAAAAGGATCTAGGTGACTTTTTTGCTTCTGCATGAATATGTGCTTGAGCATTAAATACTGTTCCTGATTGCTACTGATAAATTTATGATTAGGTATTTGTTCACTTTTTATTGTAAATAAATCTCACACTTTTACTTTTGCATCCAGTTCCTTCAATAAAAATCTCAAAAGGACAATTGAACATGTTTACTATTGTTAAATTAAAAATGTGGATCTTAAAAAGTAGTAGTGAGCTGTATCACGTGCCATGCAGGTTTTAAGTAAAGTTGAGCTGCTTTATATTGGTATCTGCATTATATCTTTTTAGTTAGAATATTTCCAAAGATAGTAGACTATTAAGGCAGAGTTAGTGTAGTGATGTGTCTAACTCTGGTACTCCTAATATAAATTCTTCCTTTGTACAAAAACATATATCAAGGTGTCCTGATTCCACTGCGGTCATTAGTGTTCTGCCAGAGTGCGCTTTGTTACAGCATCTATTTGTTATACAGGCCTAAAAGTCAGCCTGGATACAAGATGTTTTAAAAGAAAAAAGTGTGAACTGATTGGGCAGCTGTAAATAGGTCAAACATATATATCCATCAGCAGTATTCTATATTAAATCTGGTCAAATGAAGGTACCAATATAATGTTCCAGGTATGCCTTGCAAAAATAGTGGATGTGCATATTTTCAAAGCATTCAAGTTTATTGTTTTCTACATAAACTTCAAGTTAGTTATGTAGCCATACAACTACAAAATTGTGCTTTTTAAATTATTCAAATTTAAAATTGCTTACTTGATGAAAAATTCAACTTTCCTCACAGTTTGCTACTGTTATCCTTCTGTCTTTTCATATTTTGAAAAATCAGACTTCAGCTGAAACTTAACAGTGTGCATGTGCAGATGTTGCATTTTCTAATATTGTATATGTATTGTTTTACAGTGATTCAAAGTCCATTACAAATATAATACAAACTTAAAATGCAGTCCCTGTTAAAATATGTTGCTATGGAAGATTATTGAGAAAACTCATGTTATGTTCCCATTTCAATATGATGTGATTCAGAATAATCATGAGACACTGTTATACCTTATAATGTGAGATTATCAAGGGAGCCCATTACACTCCTTTTATGATGTGTGTTATGATAATGAAAAGATTTCAGTTCAAGTTGAACAGGCTTCACAATTTCAAAACTAAATGGAAAACAGAATAAAAGGCCACCAAACCTCTTTGGATATGTCTACAGTGCAATACAACACCCGTAGCTGGCCCACAAGGAGGCAGGGTCCCAGCGCCCAGGCTCTAGCCTTAGCCCTAATGTCTACACTGCAATTTTATAGCCCTGCAACCCATTCCCTGTGAGCCGAAATCAGCTGACAAAGGCCAGCTGTAGGTGTTTTACTGCAGTGTAGACATACCACCAGAGTTTACAGAAAGCACAGCTTTGCTGCCATTCATTGGCTTCTCCTACTTTTACATTGGCTACTATTAGGTGTACGTGAGTAGTTTTAATTGAGGTGAGAGGAGAGGGACCTCAATTCCCAGTTGAGATCCATTGATAGGTATAAAGGGGTACACAGGAAGCTTGCTTTCTAGATCAATAAGTTATTGGGAAGTACTGAGATTGCTTAAAGTCTGGTGTGCCTTGAGGAAGAAAGGGCAGTTTATTATATCTTTACAGCAATGATTTCTCTTCCACCGGAAAGCTGACCTGCAAAGGTCCCAGATATTAGCTACCAGTAGGTATACTGGTGTCTGAACATGCTGGAAAAAGGAACATAGACCAAATTCTGTCTTGAGATTAGGGGTCCTAAAATAGCATTTGCTTTCACAAGAGGTGGTCATTGGCCCATTCAGTCCCACTTGTAATATCCTAGATAGGGCTAGTTGAAATTTATGTATTTTTTTAATTGGAAAAAGGGGGGGAAGTTTTGAAAATATTATTCCTAAGGGATCTATTCACAATCTCCATATTTCCCACACTTGTCGAGGTGGGAACAGATTTCCAAGAAATTAATGTTTATTTTCAAGTTTGCTTTGCCTTCAAGCCACTAAGCATTGGAACAAACTACCAAGGGAAGGGTAGATTCTCCATCTCTTGCTGTCTCCATATAAAGACTTAGATGCTTTTCAGGAAGATATGCTTTGGACAAACACAAGTTACTTGGTTCAGTACATGGGTATTTGGGTGGAATTTTATGACCTGTGTTATGCAGGCAGTTGGACTTGAGGTTCTGATGGTCCCTTCTGGCCTTAAAAAAATCTAAGTCTGTCTTCAAAAGATCATAAAAGGAAGGTGTGCTCTGCACTTGTAGAACAATAGAAATTTAGGGCTGCCAGGGATCTTCAGAGATCAAGTCCAGTCCCCTGCATTGAGGCAGGACCAGGTATACCCATGGTAGATTTACTTACTATCAGTATTCATGTGTAGAGATGAGAGAGTGGAGTCATGTCCCTGCCAGCAAATATCTTTTTGTCATCTCCTAGCAGTGTATTCTAGTTGATACAGTATACTTGTATTATTGGACGTTATAAAAGTAACTGTGTAAGAAGATAAAAGTGCATTGAAGAAAGAATATACACCCCACAATGTTTGCTGCTTGTAAAAAGAAGGATCAGATTTTTAGCTTGTGTAAACTGACATAGCTCCACTGAAATCATTAAAAGACATGAAAGGATAATTACAGCCCATAGATCTATTCTTTAATGTCTATGCATCATCCCTGTATAGGCTATGAAAAGAATCTTTGGGTTTTCACAAACCTTAGGAGGCCCCTAAAAATGGAGAGAATACAGTACTTTGACCATTTATAGCCCAGGCATTCACACAGTGTTGGAAAGGAAGTAAATGATCATAGGAGAAAGAGGGTAATACATTTAGAAAAATTTGAGAGAACAGTGCCATAGTGGAGTCTTGTGTGTGTGATGGGGGAGACGGATATGGTAATAGATGATAGCGTATAGTGGAAGGGAACAGAGAAGAGGCTGAAGAGAGGCAGATTCTGAAAAGGAAATAGAATCTTGAAGCGAGAGGAAAAGTTAAAAACGATGTTCTTAAATACTTAAATTTTAGAAAATATTGAATACAGACTTACTAGGTTAAGGGGGGCACATTAAAAGAGACTGAGGGGTAGCTATTTTGAGTGAGCAAAAGAAATAAAAAAGACCAAAGGAAAGGAAAAATGAGAAAGAAGGTAAATGTAAGCTCATTCTTTTATGAAAGTTTGCTGCAAAAAGGATATATATATTTATATACATAATAGTAGTTTATGCATATTTTATGTACTATGGGTGGAGCTGGTAGCACTGACTCCTATTAAGGTTGCTCAAAACATCTATTTATAAGACCCCATTTTCAGTGGTTTATAACTTTGCGTAACTTCAATGATTTGGGGTGAAATTTTCCACGCCGGATGTCTGCCTCAGGCTAAATATTTTGAGGAAAAATTTCAGCCAAAAATAGTTCAGCTATTTCCAAGAACAAGGCTTTTTTCCCCATGTTAAAAAATTCTTGGGACCTTTTGTTTGAAATGTTCAAGGACCCCATGCTTTGGACTAGGGACTTGAAATTTGGCAGGTGTTTCAGGGATGTGCCTCTTGCTGTCCCAGTGAAAATCTGCCCAAATTTGGCCACTGTATAAGCCTCTGAAAAAATAGCAGTTCACACATGCTCAGTAGAGAGAACTTCAGTTTTAACAGCTAAAATCTCCAAAAACTCTGTCCTCACTGATCATGCACCTTCCCCACAAACAAACTGAACATGCTGCAGGCCAGGGCTCGTGGGAGCACCCAGAAAAACTTTCCCTGTGTAATAGCTGCTCCAGTCCAGGGTAGGGCAGGATTCTTGGATGACTCAGGCTAGTGAAGTAAAGGAGGCTATTGTCCGTAGGACCCCTGCCTCATTTGTTGCAGAAGTTGCAAAGCGTGTAGTGAATGAGGTAAGGGATTGCAGGAAGAGAAGGGAAGATTCATGGTTAAAGCAGTTGAGTACTGCCTTGGAGAATGGGATTCTATCTCCACAGAGTTCCTATGTGATACTAAACAAGTCATTTAAATCATACTTTTTAAAGGCTATGACTAAACAATTGTGTGTTCCCTCATTTTCTGGGGGTCTAACTTCAGACCCTTGGGACTTCTTTGAAGAAGTGCTGAATGCTCACAGCGAGATCTGAGCAATATGTTTCCAGCAAATAGCACTTTGTGGAGCACTGCAATGAATTTGGGTCAAATTCATTGTATAGTTTTGCCTGGAATAAAACTGTAGACAAAAATTTTGAAAACATTGAAACATTTCATTTTGAAAACGTCAAAACTTGTTTCAGTGTTTCCATTCAATCCGAATGAAATTTTTCCAGTTATTTCGTTGAGGAAAAACTGAAAAAAATAGTTTCTATTTGAAACCAACCAAATATTTTTCAGTTCGGCTAATGAACTGAAAAATCAATTATTAATATTAATGGGAATACCTGGCTCTTATATAGCACTTTCATCAGAAGATTTCAAATTATTTGTTTAGCTCTACTCTCAACTGCAATTGAAGTTAATGGATTCTACGTTTGAATATATAAAGTGCCATATAATGGTAAGTATTCTGAAAAATCAGGTCCTAGCCATCGCAAATTTGGCACTCAAAATTAGTGGAAGCTTTTGATATTAATCTTTGTATGCCTTAGCTTCCCAACTGTAAAATTGGGATAATAGTGCCACTCATTTCATGGAGTTTGCAAAGATAAATTAATGTTTGTGAAGCACTCAGCTACTGTAGTGGAAAAGCCCATGAGGAAATTAATAATTTTATCTTCAGAGCAGGGTTTGAATAATGTGCTGGAAATAAGGCCTATGACCGCACATTGAACAATGAGGAAAAAACAGCTATTGAATAGCAGCTCATTAATTGATCACTGCCCATTCTGTGGACTGAATGAGGCAGGGGTCCTGTAGAAAGAGTTATACAGGTCTGTCTCATCTTACGCTGGGGTTACGTTCCGCAGTCAGCGCGTAAAGCGAAAATCGCATATAGTCAAAATTACATTGAGTGTAATGGCGGGCAGAATCGCCCGCACTAGAGGTACAGTATTTAAATTATTATTCTCTTTTTTGTTTTTTTTCTTGTTTTTGCTGACCGCGTAAAGCTGAAATCGCGCATGTTAAATGCGCCTAAGATGCGACAGACCTATATGATTATATACATAAAGACTGTCACAATTAATAATCACAGGAGGGGCAAATTAATGTTACACAGGCAACTTTAATTCTGACATTTCCTAACTTTTGAGTGTTGGACCTAGCAACTTGAATTTCCTTTTAACGTCTTTGTAATATTTTCATTCTAATATACAGTGTCTGTTATATGTAACACCCTGAGAAGCAGTAATCTGGTATTTTGTGTTTTTTTATATTGTACAACTACTTAGAAGAAAACAATTTGTCTAATATGCCTAGATGGATATTTAGGCCATGATTTGTCAGAGAACAATGTTTCTGATAATGCCGGGGGGAAAAAAAAGAGAGAGACATAATCTCACATTCACATAAGTAGCAGACAAAGGCTCAGATCCTGCATAAGGTGCACTGGTATGGACTCCTGCTACTTATGTACATTGATAGTTGCATAATTCTTTTTGTTTCATTAGAAGTATCAGAGGCATTATCTCTACCTTGTTATAAAGGAATTCTTGCTACTAATTGGGTAAAACTGAGAGTGAGTTAAAGTTTATCAAACTTCAAAGTTTTGATAAATTTTTAGACAATTTAGGAAGTTAGATCACTATTCTTCATTCATTTTAATCCCTTTCCATCTCCTGTTGGCCCTATTGTTCTTTGTGACTATACACTTGCATAGTCAGTCTCCTCCCCTGTGAAATATACACTGCTCTTTTCACATTAGAGAACAATGGTAAGATTTCAGAATTGAAGGGAGCACAAAGACCTGTTAAAATTTTTGAAATAAATATTAAAAGTAAAAGAAGACTGAATGAAACAACTCTTGCTGATTTCTATGAATCACATAAAATTGTTACATTTAATTAAGTTGGGAAAAGGCTTCAGTTGAATAAAACCCATGTCCAAATCAGGCTTTTAATTGTAATTCTTTGTTACTTATTTCCACAGAGAAGATGATACCCAGAGTAATCTGAGAGGTATTAATGTCCTGCTCTAAAGTCAGATTTGTTCAATGGACTTCAGAAAACTGCTTCAAAATATAAATAATTACGTCATTCTAACCCACCCTTCTTCCTTTATTCTGCTATGTCATAATAGTAATAGGTCAGTTATTTCTAGTGCAACTTCTCACACACAGAAGCATAGAATATCAGGGTTGGAAGGGACCTCAGGAGGTCATCTAGTCCAACACCCTGCTCAAAGCAGGACCAATCCCCAACTAAATCATCCTAGCCAGGGCACATATAAGAATGCTCATAAGTGGTAGGAATCTGTGATAGACAAGAGATGATTTATGTCAGCCGTACAAAGACAGGATTACACAATTTCTGTGTGTATGCAACAGTTATACATTGATCATGCAAATGATGAACAATAGTTTTACCATCCAGAGTTGCTGTCCCCGGTCCCAGATTTCTGCAGCTATTTGCCACTAACCCATAGATCCTTCAGCTGGTAATTTACAAAAATGTTCCAGTCTCTATTCTAGAATTATATCAATGATTGCCAAATGATTTCCCACTCCCACACTTCCTTTGCTTGGAGTTTTGACTCTGTTTCTCAGTTGTGTGACCACAAAATGTTTGAAGTATAATTCTGCTTTCCAGATGCAATGCTGCTATTTTTTTATTTTTATTTTTTTTGTTGCTATCTAACTAGCTAACCACCACTATAGCTAAATAACTGGATTTATTAGATTGCTTCTCTAACCAAACATCTCAAAACTTCATTAAAATACCACTGTTAGCATTAGACACCTTGTTCAAACATTATTGTATCCTGATATTGATATTGCCATGTACAGCCGGGGTATTTAATATAGTAATTCGACAGCATATCCAACATAGCTGTAGAATATCCATATATCAGCTATTTTAAGATTAAAGCAGGGAGTGAGTAAAGTGGTGAGTCTGCATGTTTTAAGTATGTACTGCCTCATAACCATAGGAGGTGCTGATTTATTGATCACCAGAAATTACTTTTACACAAATCAAGGTCCCTCTCATTTTAAAATTCAGTGGGTAACAAGTTGGAACAAAGTCCTCTATCCTAATTCTAAATCACTTGTGCAAATTATATCTTAATCAATACAAGATGCAAAATATTACAGCTGCAGCAGATTAACATTAATATGTTAATGGATTCACTGTTTGGACTGCTTGAGAAGACTCTTCTTTAATAGAACTTAAAAAATGTTTTCCATGCAGTTGTAGGAAAGATCTTGGTGTAATATTTTCTTTACTTACATTGGATACTGGTTGTGAAGTTGGTTTATTTTTGGTAATTTCCTGACTATGAATGTTGTGACTTTTTTTAGCCAAACCTATTATAATAAAATACAATGTATAAAATAAACTTTCATGCTATTTTGTAAGTTGTCATTTAAATTTGTAAAATCAGTGTTGTAGAAATCATACTGCTTTTTTTTTTAAAAATTACAAAAATGTCAAATTATACTAAACATTCAAACAAAGCAAACTTTATCTGCACCTTTTAGAATGTCTTCATGCAATTCTGGGTGTCTTAACTTTTTGTATTGGTGATCTAGGCACTAAAGACTGATCTCTCCCTCTGTATGCCTAGTACCAATTTACGGGACTCCCACCTGAGTGAGTTTTAAGCTGTTCAGCCACTTTTTTCATTTTGAATTTCTGTTTTATTTTTATAAATCTTAATATTCTCTTTCCTCTACAAAACAAGAACATTTCTTCCAGCCCAGTCAGTGAAGGAAACATTTTTATCCTTTATCTGGCCAGTAGGTAATTAAATAATGCAATGAGAGTGGAGATGCTTCTGAATCCATGTCACTGTGATAAACTGCAGCAGTTGGCTTTGGTGTGGAGGGTGATAGTGTGAGGTATAAACCCTCTTACCTGATCAAACCAGTCAGCTGTTCTGTTTCTCTAAAAGTTCTTTCTCTTATGCTCTTTGCTAAAATTGAATAGTCAGTAAGGCTAGCCAGAAAACAGCAATTCTGTTTTGCAAAATATTTCAGTATTTTGAAATTTGTTTTTGTTCCACATTGGGATAAACAGGAGATCTTCTGAATTTCCTCACTCACACTCACTCACACGTACATCCTGATGGTTATGGAAGTCACCTGGGAAGTGGGAGACAGAGGCTCAAATCCTTGCCCTGCCTGATTTGAAGACGGGACTTGAATCTGGGTCTCCAATATCCATGCCCTAACAGTTCAGCTGTAGAGTCAGTGTGTCTCTGTCGTGTGTCCGCCGCCGCCCCCCCCCGACACACATCCCTTCATTCTCCCCAAAAAAATAAAATAAAAAAAATCTTGGTCCTGAGAAATGTTCCTAGTTAATTTTTCAACAAAATGGAATTTTTCAACACAGAAAGTTTCATCAAATTTTTTTGCAGTTAGTTCTAATAGTCAAAGGGGAGAGGTCACAGTTGCATATCTGGAGTCTGACTGCTGTAAAAGTGGAAGAAAGTCAAAAATGCTTTTGGAGATGGACAAAAAGCAATTGTCTCTACTCATATAGGTGAATGTTAGAGTGAAAGATATGTCCAGTTCAATTCTTCATCTTCTTTCTCAGAATGATACACTGTCTCTCAAGAGAAATGAAGATTTACAATAAATGAAGATATCTAGCAGAGAAAACTCACAGTTGGAATTTGATATATTATCTTTGAAGACAATTCAACACAGCTGTACAAGACCTTTAAAAAAATTTATTTAGTAGTAGTGAGCCAACGTATAGTTTGTGAAAAATTGAGCCCTACTTCTCCAGAAGTTAGCATGTTTGATGCTGATTAGTTGGGAAGAAAAAAAAGGGAGTTCTTCCAGCTATGGGTCTGGGCTATAATTTATTTTAATACCACCAGAATTAGTCACTTTAAAATGTTAGATTTCCTTCAGGCCAGAAGAAGCTGGGAAAGTTGTGAGGCTATTAGACTTAAGTGTCTGGCTGATCTTCAAAAATTGAGTAGTTCTGGTCAATCAAAAGAGGTTTTGACAGGCTCTTTTTAAGGAGCAATAACCACGCCCTATCAGGGTAAGGATCTAGTTGAAATGTGTGGCCTGTGTGTATAGCAGACACAGATTGTCTTACTGCAGGGCTAAGAAAATGCCCTGTTGGGTAAAAATGATTCTTGCTTGGTAGAAATAAACCAGGCCTAAGTGATGGTCCCTGGAAGAATCAGTGTTGTTGTTTTTTTTTCTATCTGAAACCTATAAATGGCTGTCTACAGCACCTTGACATATTGTTGCTTCAATATGACAAGTTGGGTCAAGGGGGGAAAACCCCAAAACCAAGCCTGGAGCTGGGTGACCATCACTCTGAGGCCTATTCTAAAGCCCATAAATTCTGTGGCATAGAATTTAATGGAAGTTTTCCTACTGATTTCAATGGGCTTTGAATCAGGCCCCTAAAGAATAGTTGTAAGTAGAAAATACTTTTAGCAAGCCATTTTCCCATCTGTGTGTGACTTAAGATTGTAGTTAGTCATAGAGTTGGATTCACTGTTTTTAATATTAAATTAATCTAGAGCCTTAGGCTGTTAAGAAGTCATCCTTGCTTCCAGTCCCACAGAATTAAATCGGGTCAATAAGACCCAAGATGTGTAGGCAATGACTTAGTATTCTCATCTTTAAGTCAAGTAATGTCTTGGTCAGAAGACATGGCATAGGGTTTTTAAGTGGTGAATGATGCAATTTATAAGAAAAAATGAAACTATTTATTCAACATTTTTGGTTAATAGCATTATTATCCCTGTTTCCTTGGTTTTGTAGTCTTTGTGTTTGATCTTAAAACAGGCTTTGATCCTGCAAACAATTACCAATGTAACGGGATTAGTTGCATGAGAAATTATTCATGTTGGGTATATTTTACAGGTCGAGTCCTTAGTTTTGTTCCCTGAATTTGAATGTAAAGGCATTTGAGCAAATGCATTCATTGAAGTTTTGTTTGTAGCAATCAAAACCAATACAAAATAGTCAAACACTTGAGCCACAATTTTAAAATGATTGCTAATTTTGGGTGCCACAGAGTTGGGGTGCCCAGCTCCAGTGATACTGTGCATCCACATTATTTGATGGCATTTATAGCATCTCTGAAAATCAGGGTCTAGGTGTCTCAAGTTGGAAACCCAAAATTGTGGATATTTTTGAGAGGTTAGGCTTTGGTGTAAAGTGTAGGACTTCTCGAATATTAATATTCACTTCAATCAAATGCCCCAAAAGATATCTTCTCTTTTATATTACATCTGTTTATTTCCCCTCACAGGTCTCTTGACACAATACTGAGCAATGCTGTACAAGGCTTATCTGTCCTCGATTCTCATTTAGTCGAAGTGGAGGGAGACACTCTTTACTTGTATGGTTCTGGAGCTCTGGAATCCCTGGATCGAAACTGGAGCGTTCAAACAGCTGGAACTGTCATCACAGTCTCCTTTATGTTCATAGAATTTGATGAAATTGTTCAAGTGCTACCAAAACTGAAGATCAGATTTCCTAATTCTGCGGTAAGACATTTTCTCTGAGACTTCAGCAATCTGAATAGCCACAGAATATATGGATGATCTTTATTAACACCTTATTTTGGTCAAGTAACCTTTAGTTTTCAGCCCATTATCACTTATGTATATGAATTTGGGTTATTTGTATAACTCTTCAGTTTTGTCTATATTGTACTTTTGACTTGATAAGGCCTTCTTGATTGAGCAAGAGACTTGAGTCAGAATTCTCAAAGGGAATTGAGGGATTCCTCTTAGGTTGGAAATTTATTTCTGACACAAACATTTCTTTTGGCCCTTCATAAAATAGAAAAGGGTTGCTAAATTGTGAGATGGAAATACAATACTTTTACATTGTTGATCCATTATTTCCATGTATCAAGAAGTATTTGTTTGTGTATCAAGGCAAGCATCTGAACAGCTGGCAACAGAGAGGTCAGAGGTGGTGCTGGTTAAGCAAAGAACTCTCTGGAGTTCTGTGGTTCTTGCTCAACCGAAAAAACTAAATGTGCAAAGTCTCTGGCCACATTCCCTCCAGGCAATGTGGGTCTGTAAAATCAAAGCAAATAACATAAAACTAACTAGAACAGTATCAACAGGTAGGCTCATGTGCCTTCATAGTTCCCTGTCTTGGTTTCTGGTCAACAAACCTCTGTCTCTCCTTCTCATAAAGATACCCCATGCTCTTTTTTGGAAGGTTCTGAGCTTAATTGAGCATACCTTGCTTCAGTTCAGGCAGGTATTTCCAGCTACGAATTCAAAATCCCAGCAAAGGTTTTTAACCCCTCAAAATTTCATTCTGCTATCAGGCTCATCGTGGTCTCCTTTTAGGGGTGCTTGGAAGGAGCAGAATAATTGAGCGATTCTATGACCTGTACAGCTGGTACAACCAGGAAGCAATCAAACTCTACATACTCAAAATATTTCTTGCTTATTTCCTTGCTTGCAATGTAGAAATATCTCATTCTTTTCTTTCTTTGCAAAGTTTAAGCAAATCTTGTTGTTGCAACACTTCTACAGAGGGGCATGGGGTTTTGCCTCTCTTATTGCTAATGACCCAATTTAAACCCAAGGAATCACAATGATGGTATAATAAATGTGTGATTAAACCAATCATCCAAAAAACTGGGGAATTGAATCCTATACACCTATAACTTAGTCAAAACAGTTACGGCTAAGTGTCTGTATTAAGTGACCATAGCATTATACATACTTGAAAAAGTTATGGTCACACCTTGCTGAAAACGTACAACCCAATTAACGCCTATTGTATTTTTACATGCTTTAATACTCACTCGATTAATTTTCATCATTTTTTTCATAAAGAATACAGACAAGCTATGACTGTGCACTTACTCTTTCAAGTGAAGAAGATTGTAAATGCTAAGGTTTTCCCACTCTGAGACCACCAGATGTCTGTATCACTAAGATCTCTTATTTTATTTTCTAGTTTTTATTTTAATATATTGGATACAAAAGGGAGAGGGCTTCTTTTTAAAGAGGGGAAGGCATCATGTGTCACATTGTTTTGAAGAAGTATTAAAAGCTCTACACATCAAGTGAGCCCAGTTGCTTAGATGGGCCCAAGAGCTGGTTATTCATGTCTAAGGAGAATTGAAGTAGCATGGAATGGAGCTGATCTAACACTGAGCTTGATGTCTGTAACACAGTTGTGTTGCCTTACTATTATGTGTCCTTCTCAGTAAATATAACATAGTTCATGTCTGTTTTTTTGTTACAGCACCTGAAGTTTAAGGAGACAAATATTGTCATGATGCAGCAGTTTAATGCATTAGCACAGGTGCGTCGCATTGAACAGTTGACAGTTGATCCTCAGGGAAATCCAGTTGTCAACTTTACTCTCTGGAAATACTATGTTCTGTTTAGACTGAACCATTTTAATCTGCAGAAGATAAATGGAACTGAGGTAAGAGGAAGTAATATTTTTTTTTTAGGAATACAAAGAACGTGTAACTTCCCTCTCAAAAGTATTCCTATAAAATGAATGCTCATTAATGGAAAGAACAGATTCTTATTTCATAAATTTATATTGATTATATATTAATAAAATTAATAGAGCCACTCCATTCATTCTAATACAGAAGTAAAAAAGATGTAAATATACTTCCCCACATAATTTACTTTGCTCTGCATTTGTCAAACTAAATCTGTTATTTTTACTTATGTAGCCCCCCCAAAATACCTTTGTTCCTATAGCTCTTGGTAATTGGAAAAGACAATTCAACCCTATTCCTGAGTACATATGATAAAGAAACACAAATCAATGTGTCTATTTGTATTATTTTTTTTAATTTTAAAGAATTCAGACACTTCACCTCTTCAGTTTCTTGTAACAAGTTTTTCTCTGGTTTATTATAATATGTTTGAAAGGATTTTAAATATTGGCACTGAATATATGTATTTAGGGCTGTCAAGCGATTAAAAAAAATAACTGTGATTAATCGCACTGTTAAACAATAATAGAATACCATTTATTTGAATATTTTGGATGTTTTCTACATTTTCAAATATATTGATTTCAATTACAAAACAGAATACAAAGGATACAATGCTCACTTTATATTTATTTTTATTACATGTATTTGCACTGTAAAAAACAGAAGAAATAGTATTTTTCAATTCACCCAATACAAGTACTGTAATGCAATCTCTTTATCATGAAAGTTGAACTTACAAATGTAGAATTATGTAAAAAACCAAAACCTGCATTCAAAAATAAAGCAATATAAAATTTTAGACCTTGCAAGTCCACTCAGTCCTACTCCTTGTTCAGCAAATCACAGACAAATAAGTTTGTTTATAGTTGCAGGAGATAATGCTGCCCACTTCTGGTTTACAGTGTCAACTGAAAGTGAGAACAGGCGTTCTCATGCTACTGTTGTAGCTGGCATTGCAAGATATTTACATGCCAGATGCTCTAAAGATTTATGTCTCGTCATGCTTCAACCAGCAGAAGGTTGATTTTCTTTTTTGGTGATTCGGGTTCTGTAGTTTCTGCATTGGAATTTTGCTCTTTTAAGACTTCCGAAAGCATGCTCCACACCTCATCCCTCTCAGATTCTTAAACCTTAGGTTGAGTGCTGTAGCTATCTTTAGAAATCTCACATTGGTTCCTTCTTTGCATTTTGTGAAATCTGCAGTGAAAGTGTTCTTAAAATGAACATGTGCTAGGTCATTATCTGAGACTGCTATAACATGAAATATATGGCAGAAGGCAGATAAAACAGAGCAGGGGACATACAATTCTCCCCCAAGGAGTTCAGTCACAAATTTAATTAACGCATTATTTTTTTAACAAGCGTCATCAGCATGGAAGCATGACGGGGCATATGAATGTTTAGCAGGGCCGGCTCTACAGTTTTCGCCGCCCCAAGCAGCGCACCGAATTGCCGCCGTGGGCGGTGGGGGCAGTCCGTGTGCCCTTAGGGCGGCAGGCGCGTTTCCACGGTGGCAGTAGTTTGGCGGAAGCTTCTATGTTTAGCTGAAGCCGCCGCAGACAGCTAAACATAGAAGCTGCCACCGAATTGCCGCCACCACGGAAACACGCCTGCCACCCTAACGGTGCACGGACTGCCCCCGCTGTCCGTGGCGGCAATTCGGCGCGCTGCTTGGGGGCAAAACAACAGGGACTTCCGCCGCTTGCAGATTGCCGCCCCAAGCACCAGCTTGGAATGCTGGTGCCTGGAGCCGGCCCTGATGTTTAGCATATCTGGCACGTAGATATCTTGCAATGCCGGCTACAGAAGTGCCATGCACATGCCTGTTCTCACTTTCTGGTGACGTAAATAAGAAGAGGGCAGCATTATCTCCTGCAAATGTAAACAGACTTGTTTTTAGCGATTGGATGAACAAGAAGTAGAACTGAGTAGACTTGTAGGCTCTGAAGTTTTTCGTTTTTTTTGTTTTTGAGTGCAGTTATGTAACAAAAAAAAACTACATTTGTAAGTTGCGTTTTCACGATAAAGAGATTGCACTACAATACTTGTAGGAGGTGAACTGAAAAATACTATTTCTTTTGTTAATCAGTTTTACAGTGCAAATATTTGTAATAAAAATAATATACACTTTGATTTCAGTGACAACACAGAATACAATATATATTAAAATGTAGAAAAATATTTAATAAATTTCAATTGGTATTCTGTTTAACAGTGCGATTAAAACTGCGATTAATTGTAATTAATTTTTTTGAGTTAATCGCGTGAGTTAACTGCGATTAGTCGACAGCCCTAATATATATATAAGCATACTTGACAGCTGGTTTTAGTACAGCACATTATTATTTATATAGTATTTTTTAACTCCAGGAACAGCATATACATAAAATCTCAAATATTTTCTTCATCACCACTCCATGAAATGGAATCCTTGATTTTTTACCTCTTACACAAAATCATTGTTCAAAGTGCAAAGAAAGGGAGTACATTAATACTGGTACACATCAGCACCTTGTGTACCCATTTGCACCAGTGCAAAGTGGGTGTAAAAGCTACCATCTGATCTGGATAAATTATACATCTGTCGTGCACCAAGGGCTCAGTCAAGCAAGGTGCTGAGAACTATAGCCCTGATACAACTCTTAAATACATACTTAAATTTAAGCATGAGATTAGTCAGGTGCTTTACAGTTAAGTGTTTTGTGGGATCATGGCCAGGATGTTCAACACCTTGTAGGACTGAAATCTCACTTTGCATTTGTGTAAATGATTATACCAATTTCAGGATTACAGTGATTTGAGCTGTCTATATAGAGTGTAATTCCAAAAAGTTGTACCTATGGATGTTGAGAAGTTAAAGTGCAGTAGTTATATTTGTTTATCCATATTTCTCATTAACAAAATATCTACCAGAAACTTAAATAATTACACTGTAAAAATCTTATGAGAAATCGTACATTAAATGTCTAGTATTTTAAATTGATCATTATATTTTGTTTTTAATTGACTGTATCAGATAACTAATAAAGTATATAGAAATTTGAACTCTATAATTTACTCTTTTTTTAGCTGTATCCAGCACACATTACTCATGCAACATAGGAAGAGAGGGTTAAAGAGCTAAACTGAACTAAAAGCTCCCACGGGGAGGAAACTAGAAAGCAAAAATGTCTCCTTTTAATTGTGCTATATCTTAAAAAGAAAACAAGTCATTAAACTTCTAATACTATTTTGGGTGGACTTTTTCTTAAACATAAATAACCCCAGGAGAACATTTTGAAATAAAATAAGTAGCACAGTATAAAGTTGTTTTTTTCTCCTTTAAATTTACTGATCATGAACTCTTTTAAAAGGTGCCTGTTAAAAAGTTTGGATTTGTAAGACTGAATATGGCTTTTAAAAGCTTGCTTGTCAATTTATGCTATGTATGTATTTAAATGTTGTATCTTCATGCAACATTTACTGCACCATTTAAAGTGCAAACATGTTTTTAGGTTTTAAAGAGTTCTTCAGCCTGCAATAATAAAATATAAAATAAATCCTCCCTGCTTATCCCACAACTCCTCAGAAAAGTCTAAGTAATTAGGCCTTCCAGAATGCTCTGTCAACAAACTCAGGTTTGAAAGAAAAGCCATGAAACTTATCCACGAGCCAAACCCACACTTGAGAGAAGAGCTGTGTGCTAACCAGCTCCCCACAACAAATGGTCTGTACTCCCAGGCCTCAGCCTACTATATGGGCTGGCCGTGAAGTGCCCAACCCTCTTTTAATGTAGTTTCACAAGTGTAAATTTTCCTAATCTTGACAAACCCCTGGACAACATAACAAACCAGTGCACATTTAATTGTGGAACTTTACAAGACATTTAGCAGCAAAGATGTATAGTTTGCAAATGACAGGGTAGATTTAATGAGTATTGTGTATGCATATTTTCTTGACATTATATGCTAGTAAGGAGCATTGATAATGCATTTGTAGTTCCCTAAGTGCTGTTACCATTGCATCCTTTGGTGATAAATGGTACCAAGAACACACTAGAGGTTTCACTGAAGAATAGCATTCTTATTTAACGTTTGCATATAGCACACACTGACTGCCTTGGGGAATTTTACAGTAACATAACACGATGCTGGGAAAGAAGACATCAGACAAGGGGAATGTTTGTGTTGCTCATTTTTTATTTGAAATTGAATAGATTTTATTTAGATGTCGGGAGGGGTGAGCATCATTAGAGAGTTTGGAGGGGAAAAGAATTGGGCTTTGAAGTACATGGTGTCATTTCATCAACAGTTTGAAATTATCTTAAAGACACAGCTGTAATTTTATGCTGGAGCAACAGTATAGTTCATGTTTAGGAAAGTAAAGTATTAGGGGAAGAAATAATTTTACTGGACTGGGAAAGGCCAGCCAGTTAGCCCTTACCGAAAAAAAAAATCTTTCAGTAAAGACTGTCCCATAGTGCTGCCAAAGTCACAGAGACCATGGCTTATCTTCCATCAGCTAAGTGCTTAGAGACCTTTCACTTCTGCATCACAACTGGATCAGAAACTTTTCTATTATATCTCTGTAAATTTATGCAACATGGTAAAGAATTAACCTGTTTGGGCTGGAACACTCAGGGTGGAAGAACTGATCATTTAATGAGCAGTATCTTGAAACACAGAATATCAGATTGTATGCATCAAAGTTTCCAGAGTTGGTAGAAAATAATAAGTAATACAAGCAAAAGTAACTTGTGTGATTGCTCTTTGAATATATTGAAGATGCCAATAAAAGTAAATCTAAATTTTGAAAAAGTCGTAGGGATATATTGTTTCCTTTCCTTAAATATGCCTGGAATATCTCTGGTATGCAGTGTTTTATAGCACATATTTTAACTGATTTGATTTGTGCTGGTCATTTCTGAACATGAGTAGGTCTTACTATTTGTAAAAATTTTCCATTTCTATTTTTTTTCACAGGTTACTCAAAATGATATAGTAATGGCTGAAAGGCTCTTTGGCATTCTTGCACATGTAGCATCTTCTGAATTGCCTCAGTATCGCCTGCTTTCGCTACTTGGAGAATCAAGGTAAAAAGTTATTTTAAATGGTTTAAACGTTTTTTATAGCCATAGAAATTATATTTTTACCATAATTTTGTTTGTATAAGTGCGTTAAGAATTAAGTTAACAGTTAAATCAGTCCACCCTTCCTTTTGGTTAGGTTAGATTAATCAATCAGTTTTTTCAAAAAGAACTTGATTTTCATTTTTTTATAAAATAAAGTACTTAATAGAGAAAACACACAAAAAGCTCAATTACAATTTGATATGTGCAGTGAACTTCTAGGATGATACAGAAAATAATCACAGAGGGAGATGCCACTTTGTATTTCAGTGGCTCATAGTTTCAAAGATCTTGTACTCTAAGTGTGCACTAGAAATACTTACAGGCTTGACCTATATTTATTCAGACCAACAGTAATTCCTTACACATACAATTAGACTGTTTGGAGTATTATATTAACATAATGAAGAAGAGCAAAAGTAAATTTCATATTGGCTTGTATAAGGCCAAGTTTGATCTTACTTCCTGCATTTTACCGGTTATGAAAACTGTTGATAGTTCTTCACTGGGGACTACACAGGAGAGACTGCAGGTTTGGTTGGTTTAGGACACTCAGTGAGTGCTACTTAGCACATGCAGCTGCAGAGCACCCACTCTGATCTGAACTCTCCTTGCTCAAGTCTCAGAGCAGGGAGACTGGGATGAGCCCAGGTCAGAATTAGTACTCCATAGCCTTTCTGACACTGGATACCTTCCAAATCTTGTGGGGGGGGGGGTGTGCAGGCCAGGTCTGAAGGGAGAATGAGGTTCCTTGCCTGCTTCTCTTGTTCCACAAAAGCCAGTGCTTTTATTGTCTTAACTCTTATTCCCATCAGGCTCATGTGCTTTCTTCTGGTCCACTTCTATAATTTTTTAATGTTCAGAAATATAAACATTTAATTTTAAAATGCTTAAATTGCCTGGGGCAGAAAGCTGACGGGGTGGGTGGAATACAGACAGGGCAATGTGGAAAAGAGGAGAATGCAGGGGATGAGAATAAAAAGGAAACAGATGTGGGGAATCAGCAGAGGATGTTAAGAGAAGCAGTGTAGGAGTGGAATGGAGTTAGGGAATGCTAGAGGTGATGGCATTTAAAAGGTCCACAATGTAAGTGTCCACTGAGCTCTTCTCTTGGAATCCATGAAAGTACTGGGGTGTGAAGCCTGTTACTGTTTGGACCTTAACGAGTCCACATCTCCTTAGGAAATTTACACTGAAGATTTTGCAATATTTTCTCAGGGACAACCAGTCCAACTAGTTCCACTCCCTAGTACTGCTGTCGTGCAACCCCCTACATCTCTATAACATACCGGCACTTCCTGTGCTAAGCTCACATGGAGTCTTGCTCTCCCATGCATTGCTTGTGCCCCAAAAAGTGCTGCCTCCAGCCTTGTCCCCCACAACTTACCCACTACAGCGTTTTACTGGGTGACCAGCTGAACTGTTCCTGTCTTCATGAGTGGGGCAGCTGCTTCCCTTTATGTCCCCAACCCTGCAGATATTTGTTGGCATATGTTACTACCAAATATATATTGCTTACTTAAACCATGAGAAATGTTTTGTTTTGGAAGAAAGATACTTTTACTTACATTATTTTGTTTTGTTCCACTTCTCCATAGCATTTCTGTCACAAGCAGAAGTAGGTTTGCCTACATTTATTTCCTGAAGATCTGTTCCGTCATGTACTGTTGTTTTCACATTTACAATATACAAATAATTCTTTACACTTTTACTGCTTCCTCCAAGGATCTCAAAGTACTTAGCGAACATTTATTAAGCCTCGCTAGAGAGCCTGCAAGGTAATTAAAAGAGATCTCTAATGTCATATAAAAATATGGATTTCTTCACTCACCACTGAACTGCGGTCTCCTAAGCATCTATTTAACAATATACAGCAATACTGGTTAGAAATTTTAGGACAGAAAGCAAAGACAGTTGAAACTTATGTAGGCAAAATATAATTAATAAGAATTTGGCCAGAACACATGGGTTAACATACTCTTATGAAAATCCCTTTATAAGTAAAATGACAAATATTAAACAGATCCCACTGTATAAAATTACTAAAAAACCATAAATTTTTCTGTACATTGCAGAAATATTGAGCACTTTCTTCTTGATTCACAAATAGAATGTAGTCATACAAGTTGAACAAAGTCCTTGGGAATATAATGCACTATATATATGCATTTCTGTTAATAGGGAGCTGATATAGGACATGATCGAAGATGTCCATACATATAAGTGTACTGTTTATCTGATTCCAGTGTCATGTGTTGGGCAGCGCTTACTGAGTTACGTACTAGAGACACAGAAATAATTTTAATGGGTGTTTCATAGTTGAAATATATGACAATTAACAGTTTTGACATTGTAAAATAAAAGGTGTTTAAAAGTTTGTGGAAAAGAAGTTTCAATTGTATTTTTAGATTTCTATGAGTACTTTTACTTTAAGTACTTTTCTTAAGTTGTATGTTTTTTTTCCATTTTGGAGCCCTGTTATGGTATGTGTCAAAACAAGCATTTGTCTTAATAGTCTGCAGTTGTGATGGGACAAAATAATGGATGGATATCTCTGGGACCTTCTGTATATATCAAGGCTGCAGGATGCAATAAACCAAAAACTCCTAAACTCAATGTTCAAAGCAACCAAAAAAAAAAAAAGAGGGGGGGTGTTACATAAAAACACTGAAAAGCATTTGCGCTTTAATAAAGCCTCAGATAATTAAATCTGTAAATCTTTTTACTGTCGTTCTACAGGAAGAAACAATTCTGTTATATGCTAGAGGCAAAGGGGAAGAAATCTGGGATTGTCAGTGAAGAAAGTAATGACGACAGAAGAGTTGGAGGAGAAAATGCAAGTCGAGCTATACTGAATTATACCACAAGGGAGCTTCATACAGAAAAGCTTGAGGTAAACGTGTTCGTTTGAGGATCCTGTGAAGATCATATACTCTGAAACATTACAAATATATATTTTTTCTTTTGGGTGGCTTATTTAATTTTTAATCAGTTTTCCTATATTTTATTTGCCTGAAATAATGTTATTCACTTTCACCAACTGAAAGAGTTTACAGGGTACTTCCAGACTTCTCTGGGACCCAGTGACTAACATCCATATTATAGCAATGGTGCCATGAAAAATCTGTAAATTTTAATAATCTAATACAGTTAAAAATAAATAATGTTTTATTAAAAATAAGTATATAGACCAATTTCTGCTTTCAGATGTGCCAGCATGGCTCCCACTGACTTCAGCCAAGGGCAATCCTTGTCATTCCTTCGGCACTCCTAGGCTCTCAGTCTAGTTCTGCTCTGCTTGTGAGCTCCCTCTCTGAGGGTAGGTCTTCACTTACCTGCCCCGTCGACGCGGCGAGTTCGACTTCTCGGAGTTCGAACTATCGCGTCTGATATAGACGCGATAGTTCGAACTCCGGAAGCGCCGCGGTCGACTCCGGTACTCCACCACTGCAAACGGCGGTGGTGGAGTCGACGGGGGAGCCGCGGACTTCAACCCCGCCGCGTCTGGACGGGTAAGTGGTTCAAATTAGGGTTCTTCGAATTCAGCTACGTTATTCACGTAGCTGAATTTGCGTACCCTAATTCGAACCCCCTTATAAGTGTGGACCAGGCCTGAGTTCTGACTTTTTGCATTGCAGACTTAAGCATATTTCAAGAAATTGTCATCAGACAGTCCTTTTAACTTAGCCTTCTACTAGCCCTGTGTACAAAGACCACCCATGAAATTTTATTATATGTCAGTTTTAGTGGGTGTCTTTGGAGTGTTAGTTCTTACATATCCCTGTTTATCATATTTGTTTGTTTTTCAACCACATGATCAAACAGTTCAGCTTACCGTTATAAAAATAACAACTATCCCAGACGGCAAGGTGGTCAGCACTGTACCCCTTAAAAAAGGGTCTTACCCGTACTGTGAAACATACTTGGATCATACATTCAGGATGCAGGACTTGTACATGGAGTATGCAAGTATAGCCTTACTTGGATTTTCTCTCCAATTTGTTGGTACCATTCAAACTGGAATTTTAAACTACTTAGAATAATGGAATACGATAGGGATAAATAAGCACAGCTTTTATAAGGGTATAGTGATTTCTCTCACACGTTAGAATCCTTTAATTTAGACAGGCTTTTAATACAGTGCCTCCCAAGAGTCTGGTAGAGACCTAGTTATGTGGAGAGATACATGTGGCGGGTTAAAATAAGACTGAGATAGGAAACACAGAGTAATAATAAATGATCATTACCAGCTTGGGAAAAGGTTGACAGTGGAGTGCCTTATAGATCCAATACTGGGGTTAGTATTGTTCAATACAGAATAGAGCCATGACAAAAATTGTTTAAATCTCGGTAGAGGAAATCTTAGTGCAGCCCTGATTTAAATAATAATAAAATGACAGACTGTCTTGTTTCAACCAAGCCCATCCTAGGTCTGCTTTTCTGGCTGCAAACCTCTGTCCTTAAGCAGGGCGAAAGAACATCTTTTCCCTCCTCTTCCTTTTGAGGGGACAGTCTTTAATAGCAGCTGTCTCCAGTCCCTACTGAGATACATTCTAGTACCCAGGTTTGTCCCTTGCTTACTCCTCAGGTTTATGAGGTGTATAAATCCCTTCACTATACTGGTAAGTAAATCAATAGTACATACTCAGCTTGATTATTGCATTGAGTTCTGGTCACCTCATCTCAAAAAGGACATAGCATGGAGGTGTGATGGGAGAAATTAAAGATACCAAAGCTGTTTAGTCTTGAAAGGAGTAGTAGTGATGGCTAAATGGTAAAGGTAATTTAAAATAATTAATGGTGTAAGCCAGTGAGTTACTCCTGTTTGCACTTTACCAGAATCAGAGGATAATAATAAAATAATGCTTTGGTGTTCATGTGATTACATTAAAACTATAGATGTGTTTTTGTTACTAGTATAGTAGTTCACACCTTATCCTTCATTATAATACTGTATTCCATATGTGGCTGCCGATTTTACTGGTTGTCACAAGGGAAAAGCAAGATAGGCAAGAACTGCCAATTCCCGCTTCACATTAACAGTAAACTAACATACTAAATGTGAACAAGTCAGACCTAATTACTGAAGACAGTAGATGAGGTTTATTGATTATTAAGTTTTCAAACTAAGCAGCTGGAAAGCATTTACTCTCCTTTTTCTCCCATAAATAATGGTCTGTGTTATTTTCATGGGCCAAGGCATGACCTAATGTTTTTAACAGTATTGTAAATCAGATGGATTAGGTATTTAGCACCAGTATAACTATTCAAAGGACAACTTGTTATGGCACTTTCTGGAAATCCTCCATAAAAAAGAATTAGTATAATTGAAGAATGACTAAAATGTGGTGCCAGTAGTTGCTCAAAATGTATTTTTTTGTCATGAAGTTAGTTTCTAGAAGTTCAGGTGGGTTTTGTACATTGCATATTGTATATTGTACATAGGCTTTGCAGAATTCAATGTTTATTTTCTTATAAATTTCAGTGGAAATATTAATATTTAAGGATTCATTTCAATTTTTTTATTTACTTTTTCACAGTTGAGTGAAATTATGGGTTGCTAGCATTTTTTTATTTCTATTGATTTAAATTTTCACAGTTGTGAGAAATTACAGGGGGCCAGACAATAATTATTTACTGACAGTAGATGTTGAGATTCAAAACATTAAAGATTTATAACCATTAAAACATTGAAATGTGATGTGCCAACATCACATTTCAAAATATACAAAATAAATATCCTTAAATCAAACTATAATAGGTTCTCAAGCAGCATTTTTCTTATTTTACCTATCTGTAAATTTCAATTATGGTCAATAGAAAAGGTGAAATTGATGTTTACTGATAAAAATGTACGGAATGCACACATCAGAGAAAATATGGAAAGGTATATGTGGACCGGTTTATTTCTCCCTACTGTAGTTTACTGTGCTGCTGTTTGAAATTTTACGTAGGCAAACAGATATTTTTCTCTGTAAATGAGTTTGCAGTGCCTAGATTTAAAAATAGTCTAAAATTTAATAGTTTGCATAATATGCTATCACTCCTATCCCCCGCAGCAACAAAAAAATCCAATTCTGTTAGAGAAAGTTAACACTGTTACTTCCAAATGGAATTTCAGAAAAAACAGTTTGAGGGTGGTTAGTTAAATGGTTATAAACTTGGATCTATGGCCCTATTTGTTTAAAAAAACTGGCTGTACAATTTGCAATTAAATTCATTTGTTAGAGAAAAGCATGGAGTGTTCTGTTTTTGTGCAGATCGCTATTTTCTTTGATTCATTAAAGTTCATTTGGCCCTTTTAAATAAAACATTATTGTTATTTAACCCTTTTTGTATGTCTTATGTCATCTATAATGGTTCTCCCATCCAGGAAATCAAGGAGAGAAAGAAATTTTGCCAGACATACATACAAGACTTAGTGAAAGAAGCTGCTGACATCAATATGAAAAATGAGTCGTTGCAGAAGCTGTGGCCTCAGATGTTCATTGAGCTTGTCAGGGATGCAGTGATAGAAATACGTAATAAAAATTCCTACATGAAACTCTGCCTACAGCGGATCACTGATCAAAAATAGCAAAGTTGATTCCTGCTGACTTGCAAGCTATTGGTCAGTATTGTATGTTATGTTTCACAAAGACATAAAACAAAAGAGTATAAAATTACCATCACTGTAGGACACTTTTTAAAGGATGCCTTTAAATTCAATGAGCTCTGTTTTTACAGCTAATGTTTCTCTCTCTAGTTTTCAAAACAAAAGTTTTCTTTTATACAAGTTTTCTTGTATACAATTCTAACAGTGCATCCTTAGCTAAAGTAATGACATAGAAATAACTTGACAACTGTGCTATGGTTTACTAAGTCTTTTGCTTTTTGTTGTTGCTGATGCTATTGCTGTAGTGCTAAAGCATTGGTTTACACTCTGATGTTTGCCTTATGGTTTTTATTGAACACTTTTGAGTTGTTTCCTTTTTGACTATTTGCTGCTGTGATTAAAAATATTCACAGTTCAGAATATTGGTGTTTTTTTTTATGAGCGGAAGCTAATAACTTATTATGTTTACACTCCCTAACCCTAATCATTTAAGACTTAATATTATTTAATACAATGGATTGTAAAACTGCATGTTGTCAGTTCATTATTGTTATAAAAGGAGTACATTTTACCAAAATAAAACTAATTGAAGATCCTCAACTAAACATACTGTGATGCTAGTTTTAATTCCAGATATTTTTCATTATTTTTCTTTTATATGTGTATAAATGTGAACTATAATGTGTAAAATACCAAAGTAAAATAAGGGGGCTTTGATTAATTTTATCATTGTTCTGTTAGGATACATACAAAATATTTATATAATTTATTCTGCCTTCTGGCTAGTAAATGATGAATTTCCAGCTCACCCCACATTCTTTGAAACATGAGACATGGAAACAATATATTAAATTCCATCTTGAAACACGATGTTTCCTTTTAAGTGCTTAGGGATGGATTTTTAAAGATATTTATATGCCTAAAGATGCAGATAGGCACAATCCCATTAAGTGCCTATGTGCTTAGTCACTTTTGAAAATCCTATTGGGTGTCTGTCTGTGTGTTTAGGTACCTAAATACCTTTGAAAATATTGGCCTTAACAATGTACTGTAGATAGTTATCTTCTCAGCAGAGGTACAGTGTAGCACCTCATTTGCTGGTACTGTTTTCACAGTACTGGCCCTGGCTTTTGAGCAGTTAAGAATGGCCAGACTTAGGGTGACCAGATGTCTCGATAAAATTGGGACTGTCCCAATATTTAACCCTTTGTCCCGCATCCCGATCAATGTATGATCAGGACACCGTTTGTCCCGATATTCAGGTAAGGAGGCAAGCAGGAGGGAGACGCTGACCCCGTGGGTGCTCCAGCCCTGGAGCACCCACGGGGAAAAATTGTTGCCAAAGTCCCCCCCCCCCCCGCCTCCTTTTCCCCTCTCTCTCCAGCACGCTGCGTCCTCGCTCCTTCCTCTCACCTAACAGCTGTTTAGCGGCGCTTTCCAGGAGGGAGGGAGAGGAGCGGATACGCGGCACGCTCAGGGGAGAAGGCGGAGAAGAGGCAGGGGCAGGGACTTGGGGGAGGGGGTTGGAATAAGGGCGGGGTGAGGGCGGTGCAGGGGTGGGAGGAGGCGGTGGGTGGGCGAGCACCCACCTGGCAGAGGAGAAGTAGGCGCTGTAGGGATGAGTGGTGGGCGGGGGGGTGAAGAGGCGAGCGATGGGCAGGCGGGGAGGCGAGCTGTGGGTGGGGGACTGCAGAGGGACGCACCAAGCCAGCGGTAGCCGGGGGATGAGGAAGGGTACAGTGGGGGGGCCGAGCAGGGAGGGGGCGGGACCTAGGGCAGAGTGGCGGCGGAGCCTGGGAGGAGTGGGGGTGGACTGAGGGTGGAGCTGATGGCACCCCAGTGTGTCCCGATATTTTAGTGTGGTGATCTGGTCACCCTAGCCAGACTCCTGGTGGGAGAGAAATGGGTAAACTGAGACTGAGGGATGTTCTTTTTTAGAGTTTTTTATTTTCAGTAGGACAAATCCTGTCTCCAGTGCCAAGCCCAGATAGTTTATGATATGAGGGAAGGAAAGTCTCTGCTCCCCCACCCCCAGTTCTACACTCCACAACTGAGTACCCCCTCTGGTTGTACCCTGTTTGGGAGAGGGTAATGGGGGGGTCCTTGGAGTAGATCCACCTATCCTCACCCCTCCAGGACTGCAGAGAGACCCTCTATGCAAGCTCCCAGGCTCCTAGCCATACCCAGACTCCACAGAGCAAAACTGCACTGCTTCCACTATGCCCAGGGCTCTCCATGGCTGCTGAGGAAGGGGAGGCTTTTCCCCTTTATACATACAAATCCTGTTACTGCTAAGAACAAATACGTTTTTTTAAAAATGGTTAAAAGCAGTAGAAAAGTTTATACACAGACAGAAATGCAGCCTCTCTTTCACGGCTCCAGTAAATCAGTCCGGTGTTTTAACCTGCAGCCAGCTAGTAATTTCTCAAGCAAAGCTGCAGCTTCTCCCCTGCCACTGCTTCAAACTGTTTAACCGCTCCCTAAGGAGACAAAAAACGTTTGGTAAGGAAATGTGCCTGGCTATCACCTAGCATCACCATTGCCTGCCAACTGCATTATTTATGTATTTTTTCAATTGATTAAAAATACATCCTTCACTGCTTCTCAAGGCACAGAGACTTTAAGAAACAGTTCACAAAAGAAAAGTCTAATGTCTTCCTCCCCCACCGCCCGAAAAATAAATCATCAGTCAAAAGCCTGCAGAGATGTGTGGTGCATGCTGCCCTAGAAGTCAGCTGAGGGGAGCTCTTATGGGAGAGACAAATTCCAGAGTACAAGGACATCCCCTGACAACACCCTGCCAGCTGCTTCCAGACATTTAAAGGTAGGGACTGTCAGTTCAACTGCTCCAACTGACTTCAATGGTTAGGGCTCATCTACGTAAGAAAGTTGCACCAGTTGAACCCAGGTGTGATTTAGCCAATGTAAAAGCCTGTGTGGACACTCTTATTTTGATTAAACGGGGATTATTTCCTTTTAGCTTAAGTCTATTACAAATCTGCTAAACTGAGATAAAATACTCTTAAACCAAAATAAGAATGGCCACTTAGGGGGTTGCACTAGTTTACTAAATCAGCTTGCATTTTTTCTTGCATATAGATAAGGCCTCAGCTGTCAGAGCACCTGTAGAGACTCAAAATATAGGATCTTCAATCAATATCAATGCCTTGAAATGTAGCTGAAAGTGACTAGAGGGATACAGTGTAGTCTGAGCTGATGCTAGCTCTTTGGGGGCCCTTCACAGGAATATTTTTGTCCCCCTCACAACACACAATTAAAAGTGAATAGAGGTCCCCCTTGAGCTGCTCGAGGCCCTAAGCAATTGCTTAGCCTGCTTATGCCTCGCACCGGCTCTGAATGTAGTCATGGGAGCATTGGTGTAGTACATTCTCCTCACCAACCCAGCTAAGCAATTCAGGTGCCACGTTCTGCATCAACTGTAGCCTCTGAGTGGTCTGAAATAGCCCCATGTCAAGAGCACATTACAGTAAGGCAATCTGAGGGTGACAGAGGCCTGGGTGACTGAGCACTTCCTTAACCTGCCAGCATCATCGCTGACTTCCCTGCTTCAGAAAAGGTCTTCCTGTTTTATGTATGTTTTTAATTCATGCTCTAGTTCACTGCTATTAAGTATAATACCTTCGTTCCTCAACTGGAAAACTGTGATGCCTGGGAGCTTACCCTTTATATTAAATCCTGGCAGAATTTAATAGAGATTAAATCAGTTGGGTCCTATAGAAATTTTAAGAAGTCTGTATAAACTATTCCAGTCAGTAGAATTTAATAGAGAATGATCTCCTTTCAATGGGCTTTTTGAACCATCCAATTAAATTTATAGCAGGGATATTACATATGAAATCATTAGGATGATCCAAAAATCCCAATAGAAACATTATTTTTCTATTAAATCCTGTAGTACTTTTCCATAAGGGAGAAGTCCATTCCCTACAAAATCATAACAAAAGTGGAGTTCACACTGTAGAAATGCAGACTGGGTATTGAAAGTATCTGAAAAATGTGCATTTACAAAACTTTTTGGGTACATCAGTTCCTGTTGCAGCATGTCCATTTTGGAGGTGGGGGTGGGGAAACTTCTCAATCCTGCTTCTGCATGGGGGACAGAAACATCACCAGCTGTGTGAAGATGCAGAGCTCTTCCTATGGTGTAGCCAGAGCAGGTAGGTTCTGTTTGCTCCCATTCAGCAGCAATAAAAGGTTGAAACCTCTTTAGAAAAAAAAATCTGTAGGGCTGGAAGGAGACACCTTGGTTCCAGAGGGAGCCAGGGCACTAATAATATTAAGCCCTTAAGAAGTATGGTCCTGCTTCAGGACTTTGTGGTGTGAGTTAAGGACCCTGATAAAGCTGAATGAAGTGACCCAGAAGATACAAGGGTGGGCTCTGGAACCTCCTTTCTTGAGGGTGCTGTGTTCACTATGAGGTGTGAATGCTGCAGGTCCACATTGCCCAAATTCTCCTCTTCAATGACAGCTGTCATGGTAGGATTATTAGTTGGCTAAATGATAGTAGCTGATCAGTTTATAATGAAAAACATTACAATTGTGTAACTGTTACTAATTTTTTTTTAGTAGGGCTAATATGTTCAGTCACTTTCTCCCCTCCCCCCTAAATTTACACATGCTGTTTAGAAAACAACTGGGTTTGGACATTAGTGTGGTTTTAAAAATAAGAGAGCTTATAATTCTAACAGCAACACAGTGTAAATAAAATTTTGAATAGACTATATGGTGTTAATGTACACATTGAAATGACTTGAGTCCATTCAGACAGAAATGTGTGATAGGTTACTGCAGCCACTGTGCTAATCGCTAGAGGCCTGAGTTGCTGAGCACCCACAACTCCATTTGAAATCAGCATGAGCAGCAGGGGCTCATCATTTGTGAAACTCAGGCACCTCTTTGTTTAACTCTAACATTCCATATGTAAACTCAGGTCCAGTTGGACCCGAACTAACTACATATGCAACATTGAAGACCATGTGCCATCTTGAGAAAATACATTGATTTTCACTTCTGGAAAAGCAGTTCTTTTTCAGCATGAAAAGCCTAATATATAATAGGCAAATATGAGCCTTGCTATTTGGAATGATGCATGCATACATAGATCTCCAGGCCAGAAGGGACCACACTGCATACCACAGGCCGTAGAATACCAACCAATAATTTCTGCAGTGGAAGAAAATTCTTCTTCTCAAGTAAGTGAACGTTATTGAGCCTGATAACTAGTGGGTATAATTTGGGAAGACGTCCCTGCTCAATGTAAAGACTCCAAGTGGTGATGAATCTACCACTTGATTATGTCCAAAGCTGTCTTGTTTGAGGATGGCTTAACTGAGACCTTTGTGTGCATGTTTCAATCACAATTCTGTTGCCAATGTCAATCTGAAATACTCCTAAAGGTGGAAAAGGTACAGTATGATCTTGACCTCTAAACCTTCTGAAAACCCACTTTGTCTTGGGTTATTTATGAAGCTTTTGCTTTATATGTTTTCTGAGACAAGAGATTTCCTTTGAGGACAAGGACAGATATGGCTATTTCTTGCTTTTACTCCATGTGTTAATTAGACCATTATCTGAATTCATTTCAAATACTTTATTTTTGCTGGACTGATTCATTGTTTGTTATGCATAGCTCTCCTTGCTGAGGATCAAAGTTTCAGTTGCAGAGCAATATTTCCTACACTCCTTTTGATACGGGATCTTAAAAAAGAACAGAGCTGGGGTGCACTCATATATCCAGTCTGTACAGAACAAAAGGAGTGGTGATTCATCTGATAGGAACCACAAGACAATCCTGCCAGTTATGTGGAGAAAAGCACTAGGAAGAGGTTTTATTTATGTGCAATAAAGTAAGTAAAGCTGCTTTGCTTTCCAGGACAAAGGATTTAGATTTGTATCTTGAAAGAGATCAACTCTTTGTTCTCCATCCTCTGTTAGTCTCTGATATAATTCAGAAGTACCTTGGCTCACAGCTATGAGTGATTCCATTTTCATCACATTAATTATAACAAAAAGCCCTCAAGACCTTAAAACATTAGATTTCTATAGAAGGAGCTATACTGATGCTGTTGTACAAAATACATCCAGACATAAATATTAAATGCATTCTACAAGAGAATTAGCTAACAATTACTTTGATATTCATTGTTTTCAGCAATGTATTTTTCATCAGTCAAATTGGTAGGTTACGTTGCTTCTTTCTGCTATACTTATGTGCTTGCATAGTTGAACTACCAGTTCTTAAAGAAAATAAAACTAATTATTTGCTATTTGAAATTGTTCACTAAACTATTTGTGTGAAGAATTTGGTTTGAGAGCAGCTCAGTGGGAGTATTCAACAATGGAGTGGTTGCAGTTACTTTTGACTGAGTGAGCCATACTGTGTCTTGGAACACAGTTTCCAGTGTAAATGTTTTTCTCTCTAGATGATATTTTTTGTCAAAAGCCACATGTTTGTCTATTTTGTCTCTTATTTTTTCTCTGAATTTAAACGGTTATAGATTTAAAGAAAAATGTTGGCTATTTATAGTTGTGTTTTTATAATACAATAACAATGGTTATATCTGATTCCTTGATGTTAGTTCTTCCCCTTTTCTTCTTGGAGTGTGTAAGTTTTGGTGAGTTGTTATACACACAGAACAAGAGAAAACTGGAGGCGGAGGAGAAAGAATACAATGGCTGTGACTGTTTACTATTGGGCAATACAGTGATTTGAACTAAGAAGTGAGTCTAAGCTGGTTATTCTACATACTGAGGAGTGCGGAGGAAGGTATTCTGTGTAACTAGTACCCACTTGCAGATCACCTCTGAGTTTGGCTTTCTGAGCACAAGTCTAAGGAAGTTGAAGTGATGTCCCGTCCTGTCTCTCTCTCCCCCCTCCCCTACATCGTCAGGAAAATATGTGGGGGGTTGTGTCAAAATAGAAGTATAGCAGGAGGAGCAGATAACCAGTTCGTGAAAGAAGGTGCAGGTAAAGAAAACCCCACACTGCTCCTTCTTCCAGTTCTCTGGCATGTAACTACACTAGCTTCAACTTCCTTACTCTCACTTACCAATATGTAACTTATACCACCTCATACATCACTCTGTATTTGGCCCAGCATTGTAAATGTGCTACAGCAGCCATGGGAAAACATCAGAGTGTTATGTTACCACTCATGTTCTGAGTTGCCATATTTGCTGTGTGTATCTAGAGAGAGAGAGGTGGATGGACACCACACCTGGGAAGTACTGGTTCAGTAAACAGAGTGAGAGGTTTAAAAAGGGAGGAAAGCATTTTTCTTCTCACCTGGTGGTAACAGATAGACCTATTTCTTTGTCTCTTTGTCCAGCTTGTCCTCGTCCGTCCCTCCAGGAATGCAAGTCAATGCCGCACCATTCTGTTTTGTTGTGAGCACGTTCTTTCCATTTCTGTCCAAAGAGTTTTGTCATGGGATCAGCCCAGCGCATTTTCGGTCTGTCAGGTGGTCACTTGTGGTGTCTGGGGATCCAGTCACTGATGTGGGTTGTCCACCTATTGTCTTGTCTGCAGACTACATGACCCATAGACATATTGCAAGCTGGAATATCTTCAGCTAGTGAAGATTCTCTCTGTGCAGAGATGCAGAAAACAGCTCAGGCTAGGACACCTTAGTCAACGGTTTCATTGAAAGCAATGTACCCAAGGAGTGCCATTATACAAGATAGCTCGACTTCTCCACCTGGTGACTGCATTGACTCAAGGCCACCCAATGCACAAGTATGCTCTACAATTTGTTTGCAAAAATAAAATTTAATTGGCTTTGAGTGTGTTTTGGACATTGATTGGCTAAGGTACAGTACAAAAGAAGAATTAAATCAAGAGAGTGGAACCAGATGAATCTCCGGTGCTACTACATTTTGGTTAATAGAGTTGCGCCAGAGCTTAATCCTGCCTAGTTTGCTTATCCTTTGGTTCATACTGACCTCCTTGGCCTCCTCCTAATAATAGTGAGGAAAAAGTAGTTTTGTGTGATGAGAGAGCAAACATCTGACAGATGTTAGTCATGTTACTTAATCCACTAATAGAAGACGCTCAAATACTACAGTGATGAGAAAGGTAGAAGAATCTATACCCTGGTATATAGAGTATACTCAGTCTATCGATATGTAATTACAGGTGCATTTTACTGGAGCTTAGTAAATTGTCACATCTATAAATGTGAGAACTTTTTAGTTTCAGACAAATTATTCCCTTCAGTTTAGCATCCTCAATGTGAAATGCTGGGACATTAGTCATACTTCATTTTACACGACTCACATGTGGGGCTTCATATGAACACTGAACAGATCATAAACAAACTCATTCTCTTTCTGGAACGCTAGATGTGGATAACATAAACAGCAGTAACCTTTTCAAAGCTGTGAGAACTATACTTTTACTAGGATCAGGATAACAAAAACCTTTCTGTATGTAATACTGTGCCTTTAACACTTAAGGACAAGGGAGGATAGCCCAGATTCACATATGGTTTCCATCTATTTATAATATACCATTGGACAAGTGATTGTAAAGTTAATTCAAAATACATTCTCAAAGTGGTGAGGAAATTGTGCCTGTGAATGTTATGTTTGCATTACTAGACATTCACATAGTCTAGACTTCTTATTTGGGTGTGCAAGTGACTTTATGGTATTAACATAATTTACACTCAGTGAAACAAACCATGGCAGCATATAGAGAAGCTCTGACTTGCCAATAATGAATCATTGTGGCTTTGTTAGCTAGCTGCTATATCAAGTTAAAAGATTAAGAAGTGTACTCCATAGCTAGCATGTGTGCTCTCCCTGCATCCATGCAGCAGGCGTTGAACCATAGCGTATAGATGGGAAGTCCACCATACCAATATGTCTGTTAGTCTATAAGGTTCCGCAGGACTCTGCTGCTTTTACAGATCCAGACTAACACGGCTACCCCTCTGATACTATACCAATCTCGAGTTTCCTATGTTTCCTAATGGAGTCATAAAAGGATTTAAAACGTGATGGGAACAAAAGAAGACTAAACATAACCTTCCCCCTCCTACTAATTCAACACATATCAGCAAGATATGATAAACATCATGCAATTGTCATAGTTAGTGTAAAATACATATTTTAGGACTGTCAGGTCACCAAGCTACTGTGTAGATCTACACTATGAAGTCCTTATAGAGATGCATTAGAGTCCAGGTGCTAACAATTCGGTAATAGTGGTGACATTAATCAATATAATCAAAGGTGAATTTCCACTGTTTTCTATAATCTGGAAGACAGGAGTTGGCTTGCCTCTTTGGAGAAAAGGGGGAATGGAGAAAGGATCTCCAGCTGCCTCATGGGTTGACTACTGAACACAATATTTATTAAAGCAATTGTATTCTCTGTGTGATCCTTTGGAAACTATGGACCCTGTAAACACATGGCAAATCTCATAACTGCCAATTTAAAGGGGTGAGCATGAAAACATCTCCTGACAGGATAGCAACCCCTTGGCAGGCATGTATATATAGAAAATTTACCTGTGCAAACACAATGCTACAATACTGCCACCACTATTGGATTTACGCAAAGAGCAGCGAAAACTAGAATAACAAGACCATAAGATAGTGATTGTGAAGGATGACTTGCTTTGTGGAGATCTTATTTCTTCCCTTTGCTTTCAGTGTTCACCTTTTTCATATTGTCAAATTGACCTACCATAGCTATATACAGTACATTCGATAGCCAGGGCGTGTCTACTGTTTTATAAGAGTAGAACAGGGGTGGCCAACCTGCGCCTGAGAAGGAGCCAGAATTTACCTATGTACATTGCCAAAGAGCCACAGTAATACATCAGCAGCCCCCCATCAGCTTCCCACACCCCTGCCTGCCAGCAGCCCTGCTGATCAGCACCTCCCCCGAGGTGCTGATCAGCAGGAGGAGGGAGGGCATGGCAGGCTCAGGGAAGGGGGCAGAAAGGAGCAGGGGCCTTGAGGGAAGGGGTGGAGTGGGGGCAGGGCCTGTGTCAGAGCCAGGGGTTGAGCAGCACCCTCTGGCACATTGGAAAGTTGGCACCTGTAGCTCCAGCCCTGGGGTCCGTGCCTATACAAGGAGCCACATGTTAACTTCTGAACAGCTGCATGTGGCTCCGGAGCCACAGGTTGGCGCCCCGGAGTAGAATGTTAACTCTCTTGTCTGGGACCTGTAGTTCTAGCGCATTTAAGAGCTAAGCAATAAATGCAAAAGTTTGTTTTTATTCAGTTTCCCAGCTGAAACCAGAGACAGAATCTGTCATTACTGATGTGGACAGTTCTGTGTTTGTCTGGGCCAGTGCTACCTTTATATGTGAGTTGTTTAGATTTTAGCAGTGCAAATGCAGGCACTGCTAAGATCCACCAATTCAGCGTGGCCCTGCCCTAGCAAAGCATTTAAGCACTTGCTTAACTTCTAGCACAAGTGACTATTCCTATTGGCTCCAAGTGCTTTCCTGGCTTGGGACCTAGTACAGTTACTGTATGTTCACTGGGCCTTATCCAAAAGCCTGTAAATCAATAGGAGTGTTTCCATTAACATTAGTGATCTTTGGATCAGGGCCTTTTTGATTTTAAAGCCTGTTTAATGGGGTTTTTAACCAATATGAAATGCTCTCCAAGATGGAGCTTGGCAGAATCTCAGTTATATTTAGTTTATTCAGAAATGGTTTACTTGCAGTGGACATTTATAGTTATCCAAAAAAGTCTATTATTTATAGTTTATTCATGTAAATTATGACAATCCCTGCCCTGAGAAACGTAGTCTATAAAAAAGACTTTTCCCATGAAATGGTGCTGTATCTTTGATAATAAAATGCAAAGTAGAGTGCTCTAGAAGGAAACAGTTTATCAAAACAACAGCACATGTAAATATCACAGAGCACCCATGTAGTTCATCTGGGGGAGAATATTGCAGCTTAACCTGAAAATATGTGGAACATAAGGGTTATTTACATTTCAAAATAAAATGGTAACAAGGAATATCAGTGGTAGCCACTGAAAACTTCAATGCTGATTTTTACGATTGCAAAGTGAGTAGTATAATTGTATCTTGATTCCATTGTAGGTCATGTTGGGATGCCCTGAGTATTAAAGGAGCTACTATATGGTGTATAAACTCTGGTTCTATTCTATTTGTTTGTAGACTGAAATTGTAGTAACTAAAACAATTATTGTAACCCCAAGGAAAACTTCCATAACTCAACTGTTGAAATGGTTTGCCACCATCTGTTTCCATTTGTTAGGTTATTTTATGGTTGTCAATTAATTCCTAGGCAAACAGAAAATCATAAGGTTTAAATGCAAGTTCACAGACCAATACAGATTTTAGAAAACAGTTTGTGTTGATTTGAATCCCTCACTGGGATTCAGCATCACAAAGCAACCCCTAAAACAAACAAGACAGCTGCTATGGGGTGAAGTCGTGGTCCTTTTAAAGGCAACTTAGGAATCTGGGGCAAAATCAGTACTTGGTCCTGCTAGTGAAAGCAGCGGGCTGGACTCGATGACCTTTCAGGGTCCCTTCCAGTTCTATGAGATAGGTATATCTCCATACACGTTTGTTTGTTTGTTTGTTTAGTAGCTTTCTTCTGTCTCCTCCTTATGCAAGTTACTTCAGTTTCACCCTTTGTACTAGTAAGTTCCAACACAACTAGTCCGAATTACAATTTGAATGTGCGTGAAATTTTCAGAGGAGCCAGCAAACACCGGGACCATATGCTGCCATGCTTTGTTATGCAATGATTCCCGACTACGTCCTACTGGCCTGTATAATACCTATGGAGATGTCCCTGGAGGATTTCCGCTCCATCCCCATACACGTTAACAGACTTTTCCAGTAGCTGTACTGGCCGCGAATGCCAAGGCAAATTGATCATTAAACAAGCTTGCTTTTAAACCATGTGTAATATTTACAAAGGTACACTCTCCAGAGGTTCCTTCTCTGCCTTCAGGGTCTAGGAGCCTGCCTTGGGTGGGTTCGGGGGGTACTGGCTCCAGATCCAGGGTGAAAAACATATCTTGGCTGTTGTGGAAACCGGCTTCTCTGCTTCCTTGCTGTGAGCTATCTTCAATCTCTTCATCATCATCTTCCTTGTCCCCAAAACCCGCTTCCCTGTTGCGTGATTCTCCATTGACGGAGTCAAAGCACAGGGTTGAGATAGTGGTGGCTGCACCCCCTAGCATGGCATGCAGCTCGTCATAGAAGCGGCATGTTCGGGGCTCTGATCCAGAGCGACCGTTTGCCTCTCTGGTTTTTATGTAGGCTTGCCTGAGCTCCTTAATTTTCAGGCGACACTGATGTGCGCCCCTTATGGCTGTCCTTCCTTGCCCTTGCTTTTTTTTCTTTTTTTTTTTATTTTTTTTTTACTGGAACGGAGTTCAGCTAGCATGGATTCGTCTCCCCATATGGTGAGCAGATCCCGTACCTCTCATTCGGTCCATGCTGGAGCTCTTTTGCGGTCCTGGGACGCCATCATGGTCACCTCTGCTGATGAGATCTGATGAGATCTGCACTCACCTGCACCTTGCCACGCTGGCCAAACAGGAAATGAGATTCAAAAGTTCGCGGGCCTTTTCCTGTCTACCTGGCCAGTGCATCTGAGTTGAGAGCGCTGTCCAGAATGGTCACAATGGAGCACTCTGGGATAGCTCCCGGAGGCCAATACTGTCGAATTGCATCCACGCTACCCCAAATTCGACCTGGCAAGGCCAATCTCAGCGCTAATCCCCTCACCAGAGGTGGAGTAAAGAAATTGATTTAAAGAGCCCTTTAAGTAAAAAAAAAAAAAAAAAGGGCTTCGTCGTGTGGATGGGTCCAGGCTTAAATCGAGGTAACGCTGCTAAATTTGACCTAAAATCGTAGTGTAGACCAAGCCTAAGACTTTCAGCTGTAACAGTCACAGGTGAAGTTGAGCCTGGCTTTTTTGTACTAGTCTGAATTGGATTCTAGATAGGATTTGTGTTTCTGTCCTTTTATTATTCACCTGAATCTGGAGGGATGTGGGGAACTCCCAGTAAATCAAATGCAATGAAATAAACCAATTTATTTTTGTGTGCTTATGTTAGAATGTGCTAAGTACCTGACATTGCATTAAAACTCTTGTTGATTTAGAGTGGAAATCTCTCACTGTCTCGTCTTACAAATTTTCAGTTTTCTGATTTGGTCCTTTTTTGCTTCAAAATTCAATTAATCAGATGATCCTTATTCAGAAACATTTGGATACCTGAAATGGGGATGCCAAGTCCTGGTGTTTTAATCTCATGGTATAGTAATTTTTATGGCAATTTATTATACTGCTAAAATCTTGTAAATCTTTAAGTAGGTTAGTGGAAAATTGAGTTCAGCAGCTCAATTAAAATGATTTTAGCAGAACCCTGAATAAATTTCTTTTTTTTAACCTATTTTTTTGGGCAAAGCTTTCCTACAGACTTGTTTCCATAATCTTTCATGGACAGTTCTGTGATATACTCAAGGCCAGGTCTTTCCTGTCATGGATTTTTCTGAAGGGACTCTATGTAATTTAATCTTCTAGAAATAAACAGCATTGCCACCACCCACTAACCTTGGTTTTCTTCCTAGGTTAAAGCTGCATAATATGCAAGACAGTATTTGGCTTCACTCCACTCTAGAATTGTTTGATGGTGTTAGCTTTAAATCAGAAAAAGGTGGAGCTTGCAAAGTTGTAACATTTGTTTCACCTGACCAAAACAGCGTGTCATTTGCGTGGCAGGTAATCACTGCACTGTAAACTATGTTCATGATCTCAGCCAGGGCAAACGGATTTCGAGACAGGATGATCTGCCGTGGAAAAGAACAAATCCCCTGTCATACTGTAACACTGTGATCCAATATTTTCCTTGTATTTAACCCACTTACTTGGGGCCACGGAGGTCAACTTTTTCTTGCTTTAAAGTTTGAAGGAAGGAAGGAATCAATTAATCTGCCAATTGAAATAAGCTTCATAAAAGTTTAAACTATGAATTTGCAGGCAGAAATTTCACAAGTATTTTTCTGGAAATTTAGAGCTGCCTTCTGGAATATAGAGACTGTTTAATTACAAAGTGGTTTGAAATCAAGAAATAGGGATGATATTTTTGGATCCTAATTTGAAATGTTCCATGGTGTGTTATAGTACAGAAGCTCTGAAAGGTCATGGATTTTGCATCTGAACCTTGAAGAGTAATTTAGCTAAAAATACATCTGGATTGTACAAACAAATATTGGTTCAGTTTTCTCAGTGCCTTTCCACCCCAGAGCTGGCTGTAGAGGAGATCTGGAGTAGATTGGCCCAAGCTGTATTTTTTTTTCATTGAGAAATATGTGGACAACCCCATAGCTCATAGCTTTCCCTAGCAGTATTCTTTGACTGCACTCTCAACTCATGTTAGAAGAAAGCTTTCTGCAGACCATGCGTTTAAAACAGGATGCTTCTGCCATGTGTCAGGTTACTAATTTAGCTCACTGGAGGGTATTCCATGCTCCATTTACAGTAGAAAGCCTCTATTTGAGATAGTACAAACTCCCAATAACCAGTTTCTAAAATAGCTCAGAATGGATCTCACAAACCAGATTAATAGCCCTTCTCATTCACAGAAAGCAACCCTAAACTCCCAAGCTACCAGAACTTTTAAGACCAGTATCAGTTATCTCCAGGTAATATATAGGCAACTCTTCTGTCACCATTACTTCATACGAACCCTAAAGTCATTGTGCAGAACTGCATGTTAGTGTATACCACCACTTTACCTGTTTATCTCAGTGGAAACTCTTCTACCCTCACTGAAATTCATGCATTTCAGCATTTGAATCATGTAAAAAAACATCTTCACAGCTCTGTCTTCAGAAGCACCAATTCAATTCCCATATATTCTCTCTTTTATGTTGAATAACTTACATTTGGAGCACTCCCATATATTTCTGTGGGGGCAACTCACAGAATAAGTGAATCTTCACTCATTGTAGATAAGGGTGGCAGAATCTGGATCCTATAGTGATTTCAATGGGAGTTGCATTCATGTAACTGAGGGCAGAACTGAGCCAATCATCTTTTAATGCTGTCCAGAGATGATCATCTTGCCAACAGACAAACAACCGCTGGAATAATTTCCCCTCATATGGGAGGCATTGGACTCCCTGACATCCATGGTTCTCATGATGTTCTCAGAGATGACCATATTTCCTTCTAATTAAATAAGACAAGCCTACGGAGTCTGCACAAGCCAAAGGCTAGAAGCAGAGACAGAGTCCTATAGATTAGATGGGGAGACTTCTTGATCACTGAATTAGATTAGGGGCCATGGAAAACAAGAAACTCAAACACCCAAAGAGCTTCCAAACTGATCCAAAATGTCTGTTAAATGGGACCATTTGTTTTACAAAATGTGGCACTGCGATTCCATTATCCCTCCCCCAGATCTTTTAAAAATGTAAATGTATTTTCTCTGGCAGGACCTGAGCTTTAGGCTGTAGATCAAACAGGTTAAAACATTTTTCTGGACTCTTTAAACTTAGCCGTTTATTTTGATTGTTTTTTAATATTCCCATCAACAACTACTTATATTATATTTCAATGTGGTTTGGCCAAAAGTCTTTCTTTATTACTGGTTAAACAAAACAATAAGATGTATATTTTCATCTTGAAGCATGGGATAGTCCTTGCAATATGCTGTAGATGTTTTCATCGTCACTCTTTTTTGGAAACTTCCAGTGCTAAATAAGCATTGAACAGGCAATCCATTGGCTTTAGGCTCAATTACCTCTTCCTCTACTCTGGAATCACAACTTCTAAGTTGGTGTCCAAGTCCATCACCCTGCACCTCTAATGCATCAGTAGGGAGCAAGGAAGGGAAGGGAATGAGGAATGGTGATCGCATTCATTTACCTAAAATGTGTTGCTGCTACCGCTAACAGTCTTTGTCTATCTTGAGGATATAGCAAAATTTCTCCCCATTGCTGTAGCACTGGTGCTGCTCCTCTTGCATTAGCGTTGGCAGATTGGCCGCAGCATCTTTCCAATGTGCATGGTTAAACAACATAATGGTAAAAATGCAGCCAACACTAGTACTCCCATCATTACTGACACTGGAAGTACTAGTGCAACACTGGAACACTAGAAACTTGGTGTAGGGGTACTGCCACTGAGAACTCTCTTCTTTGCAGGGCAGGGAAGCAGGGGCTGAAGTAGTCTTGGCACATCAAGTGGCAACTCCCAAGGGAGTTTTCTGTGATCCAACCCATCACACCTGGAATCAGAGCTCTGAGAGGCATGAACTTCCCCATTCATCTCAATGAGGTGTTAGTTCAGGTATTCAGTGGTGATGATTTTACAAGTCAGCATTAAGTATTTCATCCCTCATGGAGGAAAGCAGAGAGAGAGTCGGAGATCTGCACAGTTTCCGGTGGGTGACATCTCATTTTGATGCCACAAGTCAGTGACATTTGGACGATACCTCCACTTATTTCCTCTCCCTGCTAATTAAGCAGGAGCCAGCAGAGCCCAATGTTGTATTCAAGCCCCCACAGAAGAGGAGCCAAGCTCAAGGAATGTAGTGGATCCAAGCAGTACCATGGTCAGACTTTGAACATCTGCACGCTTTACTGCAAATGGCATCTCCTTTTAGCAACTCACCTGGGTGGAGCTTCTTCTGTCTACTCTCCCACTAATACCCTCCTCTCCCCACATCGGGCCATCACTTACTAGGGAAGCAAACAAGCAACATGTATTTTTTCCAGTAGAATATTTAAGGATTAAATGAGTGACCCATGAAGCCAGATTACGTTTCAGTCCCACTTCTTCCAAAGTATTTTGTGGCACCGACAAAGCTTTTTCTTTCCATATGCCTCTGTGCTCTCCCAGACCCCGCACCCATCTCTCCCTGTTGTGAGTCCGAGTGCAGCTGATCACAGAGGTAAGACCTAGCTCCCAAAATGTCATAGCAAATCGAATTTCCCCTTTGATCTTCACCCCTCCTCTATGTTGTGACACACAAGTTCTCCTTCCTTCTAGGTCACAGGAAAAAAAAGGCGAAAATGCTTTTGGTTTTTTCACAGAACCAAGCAGGGACTCTAATTAGCCCTTGCACTGAAACATTTACAATCACTCATTCCCAGGCAACTGCTGGACACAAGCTCAGATTAATGCCAGGTTTCCAGGACAGAGACATCATGTCTCATTACTGCAGGAGAGCAACTTGACTAGAAAAGCCAGCAATTGCTGTATGCAAAGCTGGAAATAGAGAAAACAGAGAGTTGTTGTAACGCACACTCTTGACTGTATGATATTAACTGTGCTTTAGCTGTTTATTTTGTTCCTTTGGAAAATTCCAATGAGAAACTGTATTGATTTCTCCGTCTAGTGTAGTGATCATACAATTAGTGCTTAGCAAGTTATCTGTAAAAAGAATGCAAATCTCCTAGAATCTCCTTTAGTCTAGGATACTGGTTAATTGTGAGGCAAGGGGCTTTACTGGGTGTTCATCTCAGCATACTATTATGCTTTTGCTACCTGACCTTTTGCACTGGGGGAATCACTCTGGTGTTTAGCTAGTGATTGACTTTGGATTATCATGGACTACAGACTGTAAGAAATGTGTCAGGGATTGTAAAGACAGGAGCACCATCAGTGAGGGTTAGCAGTGTTTAGTAAAGACATGTCCAGGCAGTGGCCCTGTCTGTAGGTGGTCCAGAATTGAAGGTCAGATAGGGAGGTTAGAGAAAGGATAAAGGCAGCATGTTTTCATCATGTGAAAGATGAAATCAGTGAGGGTGATGGACTGGGAGAAGGCAAACTCATTAAAATTGGAGGAGACACTCAGGCCCTTCCAACTGCCAGTTAGTGAAGGAAGAGAGGAAAGAGATGAGACCATGAGAGACTGGAGTAAGGGGAGATGGAAAGAAATCTTGCCATGCTTCCCTGTGTATTTGGTGTGGGGGGGAGGGGGAAGGTTGTAAATGATCACTCATCTCACAGTGAGGCACAGCGCTCTGGAATGGGTGCCTTTACTGGGGTGTTAATTCTCAGTTTAATATATCTTGCATATTTTATTACCCATTCTCAGATTTTCTATAACAGTATGTTGTCCCTGAAAGCACTTAACATGTCAGCAAAATTAACAAACAGTGAAGCTTTCCTCCCCTTCTGTTTTTTCAAATGTTGTTAATATTTATAGTTCAGTTACCAATTTTATGAGAAATAGTTATTCTTAGACGTAGGGCCAGGAGGGAGGGAGACGTAGGGCTGTAATCTTCCAGCCTGACCTCTTGCTCAACACAGACCATAGGATTTCACACAGTGATTCCTAACTCTAGCACAACAATTTATAATAGACCTAGAGCATATCTTTTAGACAGACGGACAGAGACAGACATCCAGTTGATTTAAGATTCCACCTAGTGGAGAATCCAGCATATCACTTGGGCAGCTTTTAGCACTTTGTGTCATCTCCCTTCTTCAATTAAAAGAATATTAAATAAAAAGGGAGTTAAAAAGCCTCTTAAGAGTGTACATTTCTTCTAGATCAGAGCTAAGCATTGTTTTAATGTCAACAATTTTCTCGGTAGTTAAAAGATGTATTAGTGGTAGGTCAGTCAGCCTGAATGAACCTTTCCTGGGCAGTTGTTTTTAACTTGGCTACAGTTGCTATGGGGACACCAGGAATGGAATAAATGTCTTGGGAGAACAAAATTTAATGATTCTAATCTCCTATCTTGTTTTGAAAAGGAAAATGTAATGTTTTTTTCTAGGATAGGAGTCCAGGCAGCTGGGAAGAACTTTTTTGTGAGCTCCTCTGGGGAGCCATTTGTTTACATGGACACATCCTTTTTCATGCTTTAAATGTAACTCTCAAAATTGTAAAACTCATATTAAGATATGTGTAATCACTTTGAATGATTAACATGGCTAGATATTGAAGTGCCTAATTCTGTATTCCTTGTACACCCAGAACCTTCAGTGGAAAGTGGTATCAAGCTCAAAATCTGCTTCCAGGTGTGAATGGAACCTACTTGATGTTGAAGGCCTACATGATTCCAGTGGTTGGAACGGTCAGCTCTCAAATGTTTTCCCCTGTCTATAGAACAGGTAAGCACAATGAATCAAACTTTAAATCCAGCTTTGAAAGATGTGAAGAGAGAGCCAGTAAAGTCGGCAGTAACGTCAGAATGGCAGAGGCGTCTCCCAGATTTGAATTCACATGTAACTGCCTGAACTAGATTTTTGCGCGCACCAGGAGTGATTCCAAGTTACTCCTCCAGAAACAAAGGGAAAGAGTGTGAGTTGGCCACAGAAGAATATGGGGCTAGATTTTTCAGCTTGTGTAAATCAGTATAGCTCCATTGAAGTCAATGGACTTACTCCCAATTTACACCAGCTGAAAATCTGGCCAATAAGCTTTCTCAATGACAACAAAATTGTGAAGAGAGAAACCTAGAAAGCCATGAAAATATCCATGAAATAATGTTAATTAAACCCTTGAAGCATAGGCGTGTGCATGGGGTGTGCCAGGTGTGCCCAGGCACACCCTAATGCAGGGCAGAGCTCTGGGGTGGCAGGGCTGCATGCTCCCAGGGCCATGGTTAGGGGCCGGGGGGTTGGATAAGGGGTGGGGGCAGTCAGGGGACCACGGTTGGGCAACGTGGGGTAGGGTGCTCTCACCTCAGAAGCAGCTCCCCCTTTCCAGGCATCCCTGCGTGCAGCGGAAAGCCTCGGCAGAGGCAGGGCAGCTCCGCACGCTGCCTCCATCCCCCCCTCCCAGAGCTGACCCGGTTCTCAGCCCATTGGCCAGGAACCTGGCCAATGGGAGCTGTGGGGGGGAGGTGCTAGAGCTGCCTGACTGCGCCTCCCCATCACCCCTCTCCAGAAAGCCCCTGCTTTGTGCCTCCAGAAAGAGCTTCCCTCCCCACTGCCTCCCCTGCTCCCGAGCTACCTACAATCTTCCCCTTTGCCTTCCCCCTCCGGCCCCCAGCTCACTCGGCGGGAGGCTCCCAGATTGTCGGCCACCAAGGCCAATGGGAGCTGCACCTGAGGCAGGGTGCCTGCTTGCAGATGCAGACCTGCCTGGCTGTGTCTCCACAGCACGGGGATGGGGAGCCACAGGTGAGCAAACCCGGGTCATCATCATCACAGGCACAGCAATTCTCTGGATATTGAATTTCACTGAGGCAAGTAATTCAATCTACTCTTCCTTTCCAGACAGTTTGTAGCTTTTCCTGTAAGAAAACTTACAATTTCTTTGCAAAGAAGTCCAATTATAGTTTTTCACTTGAGAAGTATATTTTCTGGTTGTTCATAAGCTCATTTATTTTTGTTAACTCAGTTTCATGGAGAATTTTAAAAGTAACTTGAATTGTAACTGTTTTTTTCCATTGGTCCAAAAACACATGGAAGATGTGCAGATTTTTATTTCTGTGGGCCAAACCATGTAGAAATGTAAATGTCAGAGCCAGAAAAGCTCTGCAAGGGTATGGGTCCCTCAGGAAATTGTCCTCAAGTCATTCATTCTTCTGGGCATTCCATTCTATTGTTCCCTCTTACAGTGATAGAGATCAGTGTCTCCACCCACAGGGGAGATGCAGAAGACTGGGCCAACCCTGCAGCCTCTCTGCCTCTACCCTTGTTCTCTGTCTGCTCCCTCTACCAGCCCCTTTGGTCTCCCTGGGATTCCCCCTACCATTACTCCCTTTTGGGTCTTCTTTCTCTGGAGCTTCTCATGAAGTAAAGTTGTCATTACAGGTTCTTATCTCTGTAATGTATTTAATTTTGATGTATTTATTAAGTGTTAATTAATGCATTATGGGAGTCCCCCTTCTGCCCTGTGTATAAATTGATTCTCTTCTTTCCATATGTTTTGCCCATAGGGCAAGCAGGCTTCTCTGTCTAAACAAGAAGAACAATGGTCCCATAACCAAAGTGTAATGGAGTGACTGATTGACATTGTTCTGTGTTTGGCGAAAGGTGGGAGACCATTCAGGGGTCACAATGAAAAAGCTGACAGTTTTGAGAAAGATTTATTTCTAAATCTTGTCAATATGCTCCAAAAATATGATCCCATAATGGCAAAGCATGTGCAACAATCTCCTCAAAACTCTACCTATCTGAGTAATTGCATACAAAATGATTTAATTGTGGCCTTGCAGAACATGGTGCAACAAAAGATTGTGTCTTCACTAAATGGAAAAATGGTCTCAAGAATTGCTGACGACACTACTGACTGTGGACACCATGAACAGATGTCTGTTGTGCTGTGGTATTTTGACAATGAAAAACATAGTCCAGTTGAACATTTTGTGTCTGTTCAGAGACTATTAACAGTTGATGCTCAGTCTATTTTTGACCAGTTAAATGATGTCCTGGGCATTCTTAAAATTAACTGGTCATCAGTGATGTCTGTCTGTTTTGATGGCGCATCTATTGTGTCTGGATGTACTGTGGGAGTTCAAATGAAATGTAAAGAAAGAAACAGTGAAATACTTTATGTGCACTGCTATGCACATTGTTTGAACCTCATCCTAGTAGATGCATGCACTTCAAGTAAACAAAACAGAACTCTCTTTGATTTTTTTGGTGTTATTCAGACTCTTTATGCCTTCATGGAGGGGAGTCCTGTGTGACATGCAGTAATGGAGAAGATTTCACAAGAAGTAGGATCCTAGTTGAAGACTTTGAAGTCAGTATCAAACACAAGATGGGCATGCAGAGCAGAAGCAGTGGCTGCTGTAAAACAAAATTACTCCATCATTTTACAAGCTTTACAAGAGATTATCGAAACAACTCGCCTTGCTGATGCTAAAATAAAAGCCAGGGGCCTTATCCGTGAACTAAATTCATTTAAGATCATCTTTGCCCTTCACATGATGCACTCTATTCTCCAGTTGGTGGTAAAAGTGAGTAAGGCTGTTCAAGCTCCAGATCTCAACTTACTTACTGCAATGACAGGGGTGAAAAGCTTGTGTAACTCTTTGGCTGCAATGAGAAGTGGCCCAGAATATTTTCAATCTCTTTTCAATGACAGTGTGAAAATATGTGTAGAGAATGGTATATCGATTCCCCCAGTTAAGAAGAGAGAAATGTCCACTTGTATTGATGACACGTTTGAGTCCCAGCATCACTTTGATACAAAAGAGGAGCAGGAGACTCTCCTAGACGCAATGATTACCAGCATTGACCAGCAATTTGAACAGGAGACTTGTAAAATTTGACTGCAATGGGAAAACTGCTGAGCTCAGACATTGGCAGGGACAATATGAGAATCATTGCCAACAAATTTAAAGTGTCCTTGGATGAGTTGGAAGCTGAAGTCGGATTGCTTCGGGGTTATGATGGATCTGTTCCTAAAGGTAGCACTACGAACACCTCCAGAGAGTGGCTTTATTGGCTAAAGGAATCGGATCAGTATTCCATGTTCCAGGCCTTTTACAAATCTATTCAATGCTTTGCAGTCTTACCTGTTACAAGCTGTTCATGTGAAAGAGCCTTTCGAAACTAGCACATGTAAAAAACAAACTAAGAAGTACAATGTCCCAACAGCACCTCAACTCACTTATGATTTTGTACATTGAACAAGAATTGGCTTCGTCAGTTAATTACAATGATGTGATTGAGGAGTTTAAGTCCATAACACCTCGTGAGCGACTTCTCATTCTCTAGGACAGGAAGATGAAGAAACCTTAATCTGTTTTGGTCAAGTTGGGTTAGCTCATTATCTGGTTAAAGATAAAGATCATGAAAATTGACTGTATCTTTGTATATGCCTGGTTATCCCTACAGCAAAAATTTAGTATTTTGTGTGTCATTTTTAAGTTTGTATTTTTTAAGTAAAGTTTAGTTGTTATTTAAAAAAAATAAGTTTAGTTAAGTTTTAGTTTCTTTAGTTTGTTTGATGAATAAAAATAATGTCCTTTATGATTGAGTATTCAATAAATGTTTGTCTTTTAAAAAAAAAATTCCCTGAGTGCACACCCTAATAAAATGTGCCGCACATGCCTATGCCTTCAAGGGCATAAGACATGTCTTGAGGGTCAGCATTTTCAAAAGGGGCCTCTGGTTGTGGGTACCCAAGTTGAGATGTTTTGGGCATTAATTTTCAGACAGGCTGAATACAAGGAAGGATATAGCAGAGAATCTGCCCTTTAAGTCTATAGTCCTGGTTCCAATCCAGTTTACGCTCTTGATGTCAGTGGAATTACTGATTTACACCAGTGCAAATTACATTAGAATCTGACCCTGCCTGTGGACACTTAGACGGATCCTGTTACCTGCAGGCACAAGGTACTTAGGTGCAGATTTGAGGCTTCATAGACTTTGCAAGCTGCAGGGGTGATGCAAACCAGACCTGGTTCTTTTTTTCTTTTTTTCTGTTCTTTTCCCAGCATAACTCAGCATAACTTATAACAGCACAAAAGTTCTTGAACAGAGGTGTGGCTAGCCAACTACTCAAAAACTGTCAATGCAATGTTAAGGATGAACACTTAAATGGAAAGAAAAGTCAGGAAGTGCTAAAACTCAGAACTTCTGAAAATTAGTCCCCAGAATATCTAAATTTTGGCACCCACCAGAGATATCAACTCAAGTACATGTGCATATTTTCTCAGATACACTTTATGACACAAACCGTAATATATGGAACTCTGTTTAACACGAAGAATAATAGAAAAGAGTACATAGTCACAACTTGTCATGGCTGAAGTAATGCTGCTTAATTCAGGCATTTCAGGGTCTTCTCTGATTTTTAATTGTGCATCCCTTTTTGGATATTTAATTTACCAGCACTGTATATATACCTCATTATCAGCATACCAACCAGAAAAAGGAAGAGTAGATTACAATGCAAAACAAGTTGTGCACACAAACATTCACTTCAATCTATTGTGCCAACAAAACTGACGCTAATATCTGAGCATATGAAGGCCTGTTCTCCGCTTGTGGGAAAGAGCGTCGGGGGAATGGGACAGAAGAATCAACATTCAATAAACTAGTAGGTGAGGTGAAGGATCTGAGTAACTCTGCCACACACAAAAATAGAGAATACTTTTAATGAAAAACTGGAGTCACAATGTTATTTCTCCAGTGGAAAGTCCCTCACGTAGTTTTCACACTAGTCGAATACAAACTGTCCATCCAAGAATATAACCCTTTTCCACTTATATCAAAATAGGTGAGGGTGTACACACACAACCAGAAAAACATAGGCACTGTACCATTAATATTTTCATGATTTTCTTGTTGTGTGCGTAAATCCCTGAGCATCTGAGGTATGCTAGTCAGTCTCAGTGTTCATGAGATCTTCACCTTACAGAATCCCACTGATAGTTGCACTAAGATGATGGACACCAATATAAAAGATAGATAGTCATCTATTTGGTTGCACATGTTTGAGTAGTTTGCTAGCTGGTATGTCTCAGAAATTACATGTCATAAATTACTCTGAGTTGTACTGAGGAAAGAACAGAAACCAGTATCTTTTGCTCAATGAATGTTTTCTTGATAGGGTTCACTTTTCTGGGTATGTAATTAATGGAAGGGCTCAACTTGAGGCCCTGATCCTGTAAATGGATCCCTAGTTGGCAAAAAAAACAACCCACCTGTGAGGCTGTCATTATCGGGAACTAATTCCATTGCAGAATTGGGCCCAAATGAGGAACTATATACAATTATTTTTCCTCTTCTTTATAAAGAGGTTTGTTTCTACTGTGAGTCCTTTTCTTCTCCTCTTGCAGTTTGGCTATTAGTCCTGTGTGTTGTCTTGATTCATCTTATTTTTGCCCATAATCCTACAGTGAAATTTAATAGTGAAAAGTGCAAGGTCATGCATTTAGGGATTAATAACAAGAATTTTAGTTATAAACTGGGGACACATCAGTTGGAAGTAACAGAGGAAGAGAAGGACCTCATAGTATTGGTTGATCACAGGATGACTATGAGCCGCCAATGTGATATGGCCGTTAAAAAAGCTAATGCGGTTTTAGGATGCATCAGGCGTGGTATTTCCAGCAAAGATAAGGAGGTGTTAGTACCGTTATACAAGGCACTGGTGAGACCTCATCTGGAATACTGTGTGCAGTTCTGGTCTCCCATGTTTAAGAAGGATGAATTCAAACTGGAACAGGTACAGAGAAGGGCTACTAGGATGATCTGAGGAATGGAAAACCTATCTTATGAAAGGAGACTCATAGAGCTTGGCTTGTTTAGCCTAACCAAAAGAAGGTTGAGGGGGGATATGACTGCTCTTTATAAATATATCAGAGGGATAAATATTAGGGAGGGAGAGGAATTATTTAAGCTTAGTACCATGTGGACACAAGAACAAATGGATATAAACTGGACACTAGGAAGTTAAGACTTGAAATTACACGAAGGTTTCTAACCATTAGAGGAGTGAAGTTCTGGAACAGCCTTCCAAGGGGAGTAGTGGGGGCAAAAGACATATCTGGCTTTAAGACTAAGCTTGATAAGTTTATGGAGGGGATGGTATAATGGGATACCCTAATTTTGGCAATTAATTTGGCAATTGATCTTTGATTATCAGCAGGTAAGTATGCCCAGTAGTCTGTGATGGGATGTTAGATGTGGTGGGATTTGAGTTACTACAGAGAATTCTTTCCTGGGTGCTGGCTGGTGAGTCTTGCCCAATGCTCAGGGTTTAACTGATCACCATATTTGGGGTCAGGAAGGAATTTTCCTCCAGGGCAGATTGGCAGAGGCCCTGGAGGTTTTTCGCCTTCCTCTGCAGCATGGGGCATGGGTCACTTGCTGGAGGATTCTCTGCACCTTGAGGTCTTCAAACCACAATTTGAGGACTTCAGTAACTCAGACATAGGTTAGGGGTTTGCAGGAGGTCAGACTAGATGATCATAATAGTCCCTTCTGACCTTAAAGTCTATGAGTCTAACTCCTTCTGCTCTACTCTTTGGCATCAGAGCATCTATCTTACTTCATGAGTATCATGTTCAGACTTTGACACTGATTTTAGGCTCAACTGCATGGAGAAGCCCTAGAGACTCCCAGATCCTGCTGGGACCACTGTGACTTTTAAGAATTGCTCTGCTTGCATGGGGTTTTCAGACTTTTTTGTACCCACATGAGAACTCTACTTTCCCCTTAGTTATTATTATTATTTATTCAAAATTTATATTTAGGTAAATGATGGTGTCTTCCCCAAAGAGCATACAATCTAAAACAGCACTTGCAGACAGGATCCCCCAGTTCAACAAGGTACTTAATCATGGGTGGTGGGTAGGGTAACCAGATGTCCCAATTTTATAGAGACAGTCCTGATTTTGACCGCTTTTTCTTATATAGGCACCTATTACACTTGCTATCTGGTCACCCTAGTGGGGGATGTGTGTGGGTGTTTCTCACGTGCTTAGAGCTAGGCTTGTGCTTAAGTATCTTGCTGAATCAGGGCCTTAAAGAGCTGATTTTTCAACAAACACAAAGATATCCCTGTGTTTTGAGCTTCCAAAGTAAAACAAAATCAAAACACTTAGTTGGCAGTTATCCAAAAAGCCAGCATTCTGTTAATGCTCAGAACTCTATATCCCAAAGAACCTGAGAAATTAAAATAGTTGAACATAATTTCAGGTTGCATTAAGACAGCTTATCTTGCACTCCCCATGGATGCTGGATTTTGCATGACTATTTAATTTTTTAAATTTTATTTTATTAATAAGGCTGACCTACTATTGCAACCCCTGTCTGGCCTGGAGTACACAGTATGGCATGTTTCCACTCAAATGCAGGCTAGTTTCCTCCTAATGTTTGTAAGCTGAGACTTTGTCATGTTTTGTCTTTTTAGAAGCAAGTATGTTAACGTGCACAAACTAATTTCCACAAATTTAATTCTCTGTTTTATTAAGTGTTTCATTTGCAGGAAGAAAATGTTTCCCTTATTTTTTTTCTTTCTTCCACTTGTAACATTTATCAGAAAGCCAACAATTTAGACAATATGATAAAGAAATACGTTCTCCTGCTTCCCATGCTACAGCCTTTGCCTCACTCTGGCCTTATTGGTAGGGAGGAAACATCTTTATAGGCATTACACAAAGCCCATTGAAGTCAATGCGAAGATTCCCATTGACTCCAGTAAGCTTTGGCTCAGACCCTACAGTATCATGTTCAAATTTTCTTTTGACCAACAATAAATTCTCTGTATGGAAAGCCTAAAACAATCCACATGTGAACAATGTTTGAAGAGAAATGAAAGGTCACATTTCTAAATGGTAGAAACGCAGACTAAATGCAAAAAATACAAGTGCAAACCTGCATTCATGAACACGAGCAGGTATTTGTGCATTTGCGTGAATTTTCTTTTTGTTTGCACACCTCAGCCTCTACCTTAAACAAATCTTTAAACTATAAAGATTTGGCATAAACCCAGAAATTCAGAAGGTGTCTAAAAGTCCATCTGTAACTTCTTCCTATAAAACTTGTTTTGTGTGGGTGAAGCTAATGGAACAGAATTTGGGCTGGTGGTGTTGGTTTATATATACATACCTATATGCTTTTATACTGAATGTATTGCAAAGAACTTTATCAAGTAATTATCAGCAAATGGAGCTGCAATTACATGTTCCACAATGACACACAGTCTGGAGCAGTGGCATCTGTCTTAAGAAGAAATACAGGTCACAACACTGGGGAATTCCTTTTCTTAACAAACTTCAGGACAAGGCTGGTTTACAAACTCTTTGTGGGCCCTGGCTCCTGTTGGGTACAGGAAATCAGGGATGCCATATGTGCGCACAATGGGGAGACAGGGAAGGTCATAGGTCTGTGCTGGGGGACACTTGCACACCCTGTATCAGCTGCTGAAAATGCATGAGTGAACGTTGGCGTATACTTACGGGGCTACATAGCTTTGTGAGAGTTTTGTTCCCCTGTGGGGTGGCTGAAGGTCATTAACCATTCTTTCCTGGGGCACTGCACACATTAAAGACAATTAACCCAGTGGAGATGCCATGTTATATCACTACAGGGTTGGGTTTGTGCTGTGCGGGGTGGCAGCCAAGTTGTAATGCAGTGATTGTGCAGTGTTTTTGCCTTTAGTATTCACACTTGTTTACAGCGGCGGCCCTAGATTTTTTGCCACCCCAAGCATGGCAGGGAGGCTGCCTTCGGCGGCTTGCCTGTGGGAGGTCCCCATTCCCGTGGATTTGGTGGCTTGCCTGCGGGAGGTCCGCCAGTCCAAAGCCTTCAGTGTACCAGCTGCCGAATCCGTGGGACCAGCAGACCTCCTGCAGGCAAGCCGCCGAAGGCTGCCTGACTGCCGCCTTCGCAGGGACCGGCAGAGCGCCCCCTGCAGCTTGCCGCCCCAGGCACGTGCTTGGAGTGCTGGTGCCTGGAGCTGCCGCTGCTTGTTTACAAACCTCTGTTATTGTGAGCACTTAATCTCTCTTACCTGCCTTAGGGAGATTTTCTTTGAGGTGATATGCAGCTATTCTTTTTTTTTTTTTTTAACTGTTCATTGTCAGCGGAGCTAACTGCACTTTGTGGTTGTTAACGGAACTAATCCTCACGAAGGTTGAAACTGGTTAAGGTTTCATTGGGGAGGGAAAGATGTTTATGCACACGGTAGTGGCAGGGCAGATGCTGTCATTTCCTGTATTACTAGAATTGTGTTTCAATTTTCTGCATGTGAACTAAGCCACATAGACATTCATCTACCCCTTATCTGTGTTTTACACTTTTGCTGTGTTGAAAACGGGTAGTGCTTTCTATAAGCACATAACACTAACCACACTTTCCCCATCCCTCCTAGGTATCCTTGGGACTTCGGATAGTTCTGAACCTGGCGGCAGGGTGGGTGGGGGATAGACAAAAAAGTGTTTGCAGTATTATGGTACCAGATAGTTATGCACCATTTACTTTCATGTGCTGTGAATTGTGGGACCCAATCCCAAACCTGAACACATCTTCAGTTCATCATACTTAGGCAGGAGGGGCCACGCACAAGTCAAGGAGTCTATAACATTGATTAAAAGTAGTAGATGGAATGTGTAATTGAAAGGTTTTTAAAAAGAAAGGCCAACCATAAATCTTTAAAAAAATATTTAAAAAAATGAAGGGAATGCAACCGGGAACACCGGTCAGATGTTGTTGTCTGTGGATTGTCTTCTTGGCCTCCTCCTGCCATGGAGGGGCGGGGGTGGAGAGGGGAAAAAGTGACTCATCGAGGGTGTCTTGTGTGAGGAATCTGGGTGGTGGGCACTTGGGGTTCTGGGACACATGCCAGCTCATCATTGCCCTCCTGCATGCTCAAGGGAGTCACCCTGCTTCAGGTTTTGGGTGGAGCGTGAGGTGATGGGAGTCCTGCAGGCTTCCTGTTCTCCCAGCCCCCTTGGGGAGGGGAGTACTTGGGAAAAAAAGGGTTCTCTGGCTCAGCAGCACTCTGGGTGGCACCTGGAGGAGGAGGAGGTGATGGTTCACGGACTGGTTCAGTGTCCCTGGCAGAAAGTGGACCCTGAACTCATTTGGCCACCAGCTCAATCAGCCTCTCCATTAAGGAACACTCCCATTCTCTGTGCTGTGCCTCCTGCTCCATGAACCTGTTCGGGGCGGTGCCAGTCTCTTCCCAGTGCGGGACCTGAGGTGGGCTAGACAGAAAATTGGGGGGCTGCCCCTCTCCATGGCCATGCCCCTGTTCCTCAGGTAAGTGTCAGCCCCACCCCCACCCTTCCCCCGGGCCCTGCCCCCTGGGCAGGTTGGAGGCTGGAAGCTGGAGCCGGGCAGTGTGGGGCAGCTACTGCGCTGGCTGGTGCCATGGTGTGGGCGATGCTCCCCTCTCCTCCTGTTCCTGTTGGTTCCCCCAGGGCCTCAGGTCTGTGGCTGCTCCTCAGCTCCACACTGCCCTTTCACTGTTTGCAGCTGGTAACAGCCTCCCAGGCGGGGGGACCCTGCTCTGGGGGCCACAGAGTCCTCAGGGATCAGCGACCGTGGGGCCCAGGAGCCTGAGATAGAGCTGGGCACAGCCAGCATCCGCTGTTGTCTCTGCTCTGCCTTCACAGCTGGGAGGCCAGAGAACGGTGGCTGCTGGGGGGGGGGGTAATGGTCAGAAAGAAAAGGGTTCAGTGCATTGCGGGAATGGAGATGGAGGCCTATCGAAACCTGTGACCTGGCCCCTTTCCCCTGATCATGCTGCACGCTGGCATGTGTACAGAGCTGTGGCACAGCCCAAGGCATGTACTTACCCACACCCCTTAGGTGTATTAGCCCTCTCTTGCCTTCAGCACATGCTTCTGGGGTACAGATGTGGACAACAGAGGGTACGGGACAACCACATGCATGGCCATGTGTACAGTCACTAGTGTCAACATAATTTAAGGGAGATTTAATTCTTTAGCCAGCAACAGAATAATTGCTACACTTAGAGAGAGAGAGAGAGAGAACATTCATAAAAATTAAGACCGATAATTCCCACGTTCTTCACAAGGACCCAATCCATATTTGAACCAACTGGGTAATTTTACCTTTGCAAGGACTGCAGGATTGAGTACTTGGGGAAAGTAAGAAAATTCACTGGTCTAAATTCTGACATCAGTTCCCTAGATATTAATACCATTGTGTTCAGTAGAGCTACTCTGGATTTACACCAGTCTAGATGAGATCAGAATCTGCTCCACTCTCATTATGTCCTCACACATGACCCAGAAATACAAACCCATTGTTGCTTCCCTACTTCATTCTTTTCACCAGCTGAGTTTCCTTTTTCTGCGTGCTGCTATGCAAGTTCCAGGTAATCTGTGCCACATCTTTCCCCCTTGAAGGACATGAAATTCACTTCAGGAGATATATTTAACAAATCCAAATATTTCTCACCTGTTTCCTCTCACTTACACAGAACAAAGAAAAGTTCACTTTCAAGAACAGATGCATACCTTGAAGGGTTTGAAGAAAAAGTAAGTTTCATGTGCTTTCTTTGTGCCTTAGGGGACCTTGCAGTTGTGCTCTCTCTTTTTTATTAATTAGAAAAAAAAGGAGGATGTGGGGGATGGAAAGAAAAAGAAATGCTAATCAGGAAAGGGAGTCTGGTGTTCCTGGGAAATGTGATCTGATTTATTTTGAAAAATCAGAGGTATTTCTGTCTTAACTCTTAAAGTGCACTTACTTTTAGCTTGCCTCTTAAAAACCGCACACTCTGCACAGTGTGTGTAATAATAATGATGTCTTTTCCATGTCCTTCCGTAAGCTCGGCTATCTTATAAAATTTGAGATTTTTATTAGGAAAAAAGGAGGAGTAAGAAACCAAGCAAAGAACATAAGGGTTTTAGCTTTGAACTTGTTGCTCAATGGCAGGAGTGTCTGTGTGATTTCACTGAATGCCACACAGGCGATGGCAGGTTCTCTGAAAGTGTTGATTAAATTCAGAAGGAAGCAATCCAAGGGCCTTCACACTGGGAGTGGTGCTAAAGGCAGCATATAGTTTTGTGGAGAAAACCATCAAATCTTTTGGAACAATTCCCTGGAAGGGTTTGTAGGCTCCAAGTGCTGGACCTTAGGAATAAATACAGCTCCATGTGCTGATTCCATTGTTAGAGAAGAGAAATGGGAAGAAAATTAAGTGGGAGATGAATGTGTTCATTTACAAGTTCAGTATTATTTATGTTTTTATTTTAATCAGCAGGAAAACTGCCCACTGTTCATCTTTAGAGGTAAGTGGTGTTCATAGCAGGGAAGCAGATGGTGGTGCTTTGGGGAGCCTTTGGTGCATGTTGTCAGGGAGTGCAGTGGGAGATGTGCTCTCAAAAGAGCAGGACCCATACAAGTCAATGGAAAGAGATCAGGCTCTCAGCACGTCTCAAGCTAACCCTGGAAGTTATACACACAGGCATATTAATGGGTGAACTGGACTCCATTGTCTCTGATTTGCACCAAAGAACGAGCATCAGAACAATTTTTTTGTGTGTGTTTCCAGTTTTAACAATAATTGTCATTTCTGTTCAGTCTGTTTTCAGTAGTAATAGTCAAAGTAACATGCTGCACCCCTTTGCAACATTCCACCAAAGGATTTCAAAGTGGTTTAAAACTTCAATGTCTACATTTAAAAAAAAATAATAAAGCATCCAGTGGTTTTTGGGTTCCTGACTTTCTTGGGTGCTTGGTATGAGATACCCAAGTCCTGACTTTTCAAAAGTGCTGAGAATCTGTAACTCCCATGGATAGTCCACAATTCAAATTGCACAGCACCTTCGAAAAATTAGGCCTTACATAGCTCAAGTTGGACACTCAACCCCCAAATCTGGAGACACTTTTAAATTAATTTTTTCCTCTCCTCTGTTTCAGCAGTACTACCACCAGTTATTCCCCATTTTGTATTTGTGCATTTGATTTTTCGCTCCTTAATGTAGTACTTTACATTGGTCTTTAAGGAATTTCATCTTGTTCATTCCAGATAATTCTCCAATTTGTCAAGGTCATTTTAAATTCTAATCCTGTCCTCCATAGTGCTAGCAACCCTTCCCAGCTTGGTGCCATCCACAAATTTTATAAGCATACTCTCCATTCCATCATCCGAGTAATTAATGAAAATATTGAATAGTACCAGACCCCCAGTGTCTTGCTCAAGAGCACATATCGAATCAGTGGCCAAGATGAGAAGACAGCCCAGGTCCCTTGACTGAAAGTCCTGTATTTTAACCTCTGTACCATGCTTTCTCCTTATTAATGGGTAACTCTAATTATAATTACCAAAACTCTATATTTATCATACCTTGTATTTCATCAGACAGAACTGGGACCTGATTGACATAGGTGGGGGGAATTTTTTAGAAATACCAATATTTGGTAATTATTGTTACAATTCATTAGAATTTGAAAATAGTTAATGAAACAAATTGAAATTCATTTTTTGTTAAAATATGAAAAAATATTTACTCATCACTTTAATTTGGACCACTAGATCAAGATCCTTGTTATTCCATGGGAAAAGGTGACATTAAAACTAGTAAGAACTTATTTGAATGAAGACTTACTGAACAGTATTTACCTGAATTGGTGACCTTTCACATGTAATTCCTAGATTCTCTTCTACTGACTTCAGGGAGAGCAGGATTGGGCTCATTAATGTGCTTGTTCTGTTTTTATAGTTTCTCCTGTAAGTCTTTTTTAAATAGATGATTATTTATAAGGCTGAAAGTGAGGATAAAAAGGCAGTTAAGCAATTCTAACCTCTGTCACTTATTACAAATGTTCTTTGTGTGTGTGCTTCTACCAGAAGTAGCATGGTGAAATGATTCTATGTTGTTAGTGATTTAGTAACTTGGCTTTGTAAACTACAGTGAGGTGTTTTTTGTTGCCATTCGATTTGAGAATAACCAAGCAGCTGTGAAGAATTTGGATGAAGCAGCTAACTTGGCAACCAGGCTTTCTCCAGGTGTATTCTCACTTTAGTGTGTGCTGATTTTATTCCTGTCAGCAGAGGCTTGCTTCATGGCATGCTATGTGCTGAGGAGACAGAACTTTATATGATGAGAACATCCAGATCAAGCTTCAAGTTTAACAAGTTTCCGTCTTCCCAGCTTTTTCACACAAGGCTCCCACTGATAATTTAGGATTGTTTATAAGTCTCAGACTGGTGGAAAGCAGTGGGTCAACATTCTCTTGTTCTACATTTTCATTAGACTGATATATCAAGGGAGAGATGTTTATCTATCTAATCAATCAAAAGCACTTAATGGGAGTTTTGGGCCATAGAAAATATTAAGCCCTATAAAATCTTGTCTGCCTAGAGGAATTTTCTAAAAATGTCCCTGTTGCTAAAACTAGTGCAACTGCAATGTTGGGGGGCCCAATGTAGATCAATGATTGCTGCCATTTTCAACGTGTAGCAATTAAATTATCTCAGAAGCAGTCTGATCAAATGAGGAGCCCCGGCCCCCTCAGGAAGCTCAACCCTATTCCAGAAGGCTATCTGTCTTAATGACCAGTGAGTTGACATGTGCCCAGGGTTTTAACCACACCACTGCCTTCCCCTTTTTGACCCTTGTGGGGGGGGCGCTTCACCATTAGTGTCCCCCACAGGGGTGCACCCTCCAGATTCATCTGATATGGATTCTGGGACTTCCATTCCTGGCCCTGGCCTGTTGGTTACCCCACAAGGCTCACTCCTGTCCCCCTTGAGTACACTCAGAGATGGACAATTTGAGCTCGGATGCTGCACTTCCCTGAGGCCCGTGCAACCACCACACATTGTCACATTATTACCTGTCCCCCTAACCACACTCATCCCTGGAATCAGCCGCACCCCCATCTTCTGGGTTCAGTGTAGAAGAACGTTGTAGTTCTGGGGGGCCCAGTACACTTTGGAAGCCTTGCAGTGCTGTGGAAACAACCTCAGAAACAACCTCATTGACCACTTACTGCAAATGATTGTGCCAGAGCTTGCACCTTTAAAACTTTCTGCCCTTACCTTCCAAGGGGGTGAGTCAGTGCTTCAAAGCTGACCAACACCACTTTTTTGCAGCACTTTCTGACCTTGTTCCACTTACTGCACACCATAAAGCTCTACTGCCTTCCTCCGGCAAGCCTGGGCAATGGCCCCCCTGCTTGGAGTGCAGGGCGGTCATTATCCACCACACCTGCAAAAGCTTTTTCTGTATCATCACTTCCCAGAATACATTCCCCCAATCTTTGTTCTGATGTATATATTTACATTTAGCCACATTAAACTGTGTATTGGTTGCTTTTGTGCCCAGTTAACCAAGTGACCAGGTCACACTGTATCAGTGACCCGTCCTCTTCATTATTTACCGCTCTCCCAATTTTTGTGTCATCTGAAAATTTTATCTTTGAAGATTTTGTTTTCTTCCAGGTTATTGATAAAAATGGTAAATACTGTAGGGCCAAGAACTGACTCCCTATAGAACCCCACTGGAAACACACCCATTTGATGACAATTCCCCATTTACAATTACATGTTGAGACTACCCTATAGCCAGTTTTTAATCCATTTCATATGTGCCATTTTAATTTGATATTCTAGTTTTTTAATCAATATGTCATGCAGTATCAAGTCAAATGCCTTACAGAAGTCTAAGTATATTAAGTCAAAAAGTATATTACGTGTCTGAGCTGGCCATGCCCTACCCCCTCTTCCTCCAGCCAATATCACACAGTTATTGGGCTGTGCTGGCTCCACTCAGGATGTGTTAAGTGTATCTCCTTAGTTGACATCACCAGAGTGAATCTCTGAGTGGGAGGATCGAGGCAGGGGCAGCACACAAGCTACAAAATTACTTTCCTCTTTGCCAGCATGGATGAGTCTAGTCCTATAAACTTAAAAATTCATGACCTATGTTTCACATAGAACCTTTGTTTAACTGAATAAAATTATAAAGATCAAATTCAGTGTTTTATGTTGTTACCGTTTATCATTACTCTCAACTTGGGCAATGTATATAGACTAGTTAGATTCTAGTCAATTTCTCTTTCGGTTTCTCCTGAACTAGCTGTAGGAACCTGTTTGGAACCTGGATGGGGAGTGCAGGTTGCTAGAGGGCAGAGTTGGATGAAGGCTCTAGGAAGTCAGTCTGTGTGTCAATACTAGGAATGCTCAGCTGGTTTTAGAGCAGTACAATAAATAATTGCTTTAATAGAGAGAGTTTAATAAGATAAGAATAGAATTGTCTCCAGTCATTACCTAGTGCACAGTAAATAAAACACTAGCAGTGCTTGGGCTGAAAACATTAATAATAATAATTAGTTTAGATCATGGCTGGCCCAGCAGTGGGGGAAAAAAGGGTTCAGTGCATTGTGGGAGTCGGGGAGTAGGACTATTGAAACTCTGGATCTGCTACATAGCTCTTTATCCTGTCCACGCTTTGGATTGGCATGGTAACAGAGCCATACCATAGCCTGAGCACTGCTTAATTTTGCCAGGGCTGAGCCCTGACATCTCTCAACTTGACAGTTCATAGCCCTGGCACCTCTGGGCTTACCAATCAGTTGTGCAAGTGTAACACCCACAGACCCCAGCCATCAGGATCAAACTGGGGCTCTCTGGAGCTTAGTGCATGAGCTTCTACAGCATGAGCTAAAAGCCAACTGGCTGTTAGCTAAGGCTGTAGAGCAGACTCATTTAACAATCTCTAAGTGGTCTCGGTGCCACTAGATGGGACAGTACACCACACCCAGAATGTGTGTAGGTTACACAAGTAAAAAAAATTGCTTGAGCTCTTGCACCTAATTGCTTGAGCCTCAGCACCTCTTTCGTTACAAATTAAGCACGGAACCCAAGGCACATACCTTCTATCCTTACTTACATCCCAGCTCATGCCACATTCCTAGAGGCCACCCACACATCCAGTCCTTGACTTCCATCACAGAAGTGCTCTGTCTGCATGTAAATAATTGGTTAATAGACAAAACACTGAAGTATGTGGAGCGGGGTTCCTGTGCATTATTTTTATACGGAGTTTTTAAAACATTCCGCAGAGGGGTGGGGAGAAGATGGATGAGGATAGGGCTATGACCCAAGGCCAGTGTGAAGTGAGGGATCTGCACACTGAAACATTTTGGAAAATGCTGCGGACTCTGTTCCAGGTAATGTGACTAAGTCAACCAAGATGCCTCTAGGGTGCCTGCTGTTGTATCTCACAATACAGCTCACTTCTGGGAAATATTTATGTGTGAATGGTTTGCACTGGAATTTTAAAAAGTGGAAAATTTTCTATTGTTTGGCTTTGGAAAAGCTTTATAAGGAGGATGGTTGTGTGGTTCCAGCACTGAATTGGGACGTGTGAGATCAAGATTCAATTCCTATGACCTTGGGCAAGTCACTTAATCTTTCTGTGCCTCAGTTCCACACCTGTAAAATGGGGATAATAATACCATCTTTGGTCTGTTTGTCAATTTATACTGTAGGACCTTTAGGGCAGGCACTTAGCTGCTGCTTCTTTTCCATATGCAATCATCTGGAGTTGGGTTGTCAGGTAAGCATCCTCCACCCTCATCTGTCTGTGATGGCACTATATGCACCTATTTATCACCTTCTTTGACACAATCAATCCATCACTTCTTCATCTTACCTTCCTGTCTCTTTCCTACCCCATTCTTCACTAGGGCTTCTTTCATCATCTGTTTGTGTCTGAGCCAGCAAAGTCGAGCTTCCCGGTAATCATTTGCAAATGGTGTTACAATATCCTCCTCCTTCCTGTGGGTCTCATTTTTGCAGAGCTATAGATCTCTTTGCCAGCCAGCTGTGAGTAGTTTACAAGCTTGGAGTTCAGGTCATTTAGGACATTCTCTTTGGCCTTCTTCACTGCAGTGTGGCAGCTTGCTTTGCTTCTTTGTATGCGCTTTCATTTACACCCAGTGGGTTCATTTGTTCTCCTTTACACACCCTTCTTTGTCCTGCTTGCACAAACTTCTCTGCTGCACTTGCCCATAACTTTCTGTACTTAAATCTTGTTTCTTTTGAGCTTAGTTCCCCCCTTGTCCAATGCTCTACTGCAATCTTTGCCACAAGAGGTTTGTGTTGCAGCACTACCATCTTGCTAAGTATCACTTTGCAGTCCATAACTCAACTCCATTGAGATTTCCTCACCATCATCATATCAATCTGGCTTTTGTATCCACCACAAATGCATGTGGCCACATGACTCATGCTCTTGTTGAACCACGTGTTACCTATCATCCATGGATTAGCAATACATGTCTAGTAACACTTTCCCTTCCTCATTCATTGTGCTTAGGCACTTATCGCTTAGGGTATGTCTACACTGTATAGTAAATATGGGTCTGTGGGACTTGTGCTTGAGCATTACACAGCATTGTAAACCTGAGTTTACAGTTGCTGGACCTGAGTCTCACAACCATGCTAACATGTCCATACTGCATTATGCAGTCCTTCTGACTCAGGTGTGTGGCTTGAGATGCATCTACACTGCAAAATGACAGGGCTTGGACCTGAGTCGCAGTGGGACTTGAACTTGGACTTCCCTCCCAAGGTGGGTCCAAGCATCTGGAGTGCTTGCAGACCCGAGTCAGAAAAATTTGTGTGTGGACTGCTGTGAAGATTGGGCTCAAACCTGAGTCTGATCCAGGGTGACAATGCAGTAGACATGCCCTTACTATGAATTTGTACAGGGCCTACCATAATGGGGCCTCAATCTTTGCTGGGGACAACAGGAGTTACTGTAATACTACTGCAATTCCTAATTTTTTTTTAAATGGTAAATCTATACTATCTGATCCAAATGAGCTCCAAAACCTTAAAGTATTACAGAAAATATGGCTGAGTAGTGTCTTTTCTTTCTTTCTTTTAATATCTGGCACAAGTCAGTAGCATCTGATGGCTTTGCAGCAGCCTGTGAAAATTGTTGGTGGTCAAAGTCCAGTTGCTAGTGAACAGCTGTTCAGATCAGAAAAACTACCATTACAATTGCCATTAAATGGACTTGCTTATTGGTAGTTTTATCACAGAGGCCTGGATTGAATGGACGCAGATACTGAAACACCCCATGCATACTTGAAGAACAATTGCATTTGACCTCTTGCTAACACATTGTTGTTATGGAAAGGCATTGAAACCAGTGTACATTCTAGAGATTAACACAACAGAGAGACCCCTTGTTTTGAGGAATACAGTTGTGCATTCTAGACATGTACTGCCAGAGGACCTTCATTTGCCATAAAATATTGTATATCCTTGATCCAGCAGCTGACAGAAATTTTCTGCCTGGAACTAAAGCTGGCAAAAGGAAGGACTCTGGTATAAATCTGCAATTCTTCAGAAGGATATATGAGAGCCTGAGGTTAGGAGTTGGTCTTTTTTTTTTTAAATGACCCTGTGATACACTGTAACATCTGGGAAATAAAAATATGAAAAGTTTCTTAATAGATAACTCTAAAGAACTATTTTTTGTTGGTAGGCTAAATTCTTAGGGCCAAATTCTGACGAGGGTCTGAATTGGGACTGAGTAAAAACTCTGTAAGGCTTCAGGATTTGACCCTTGGTGTTTATTCTTATTAGAGCAATTGTCTCCATCTTCTGGGAATGAGATTTGTTCCTCAGATCAAGGATTATACATTTCATTCTGATACTCTTTGCATGACCATCTCAGTTCCCTTTGGATTTAGGTGAAGCTATATTAGGGAGTATTTGAGTGAAGTGTATTCTTTCTGTGTCTTTTTTTCACCACCTCTTTTTTTGGTGGTGGGAGGTTGAAGGGGAAATTCAGTCATGTAGAGTCTTTTTAAAAAAATCATGAACACTGCCCCTGGGTGATTGACACAATCGTACTGAACCCTAATACTCCATGTGGGAGGGGCCAAGATGTCAAACTGCCACACTTACCTCTTTTTTGTTGAGGTTGCTTGATTAATATTTTGTGTATGTGTTGACTACCAAACAACTTTAAACAAAGGTCACTTCCTTCTTCCTGAGCTGGAAACTGTGAGAGGACACTTCAGGGATTTCTCATACTTTTCTGCCCATATACCTCAACCTTGATCCTATGGGGACCACCCAGGGCTGGCGAATCAGTGCTTTCTCTCACTGAAAGTTGGGAATCTCTGATGCAACAGCAGCTGCTTATTCCAGAGTGTACGGCTATTCTGTGACATGGGCAAATCTCTCTTGGGACGCTGGAGAGATTCTCCTAATATGGATCAGAGAAAAACACAGTGAATTTTTCAGTTAGCCAGTCCTTATCCATTTATGTTGCCTTTGAAAGGCTGTAAAAGCCTTCGTTTGAAGCTCTCTATTCAAATCATATCATACTTGCACCCAAGTGAATGATAAAGGCAGATGGATTGCAAACTCATTCCCCATGTCAGAGAGGAAAGAGGGGCCTTTCCTGTCTGATGATTTGTGATCAGCACAATGGAAAAACCAACTCTGAATCAGTAAAGCATGCTAAGAATATTTAAGGAAATGTGCTGAGACTAGCTTTAAGATTTCAGATCATGGGAACTGGACAGATAAGTCTGAATGAGAATTGACATAAATAGCCTTAGAAATGTTTCTTCTTATCCCTTTTACAGCTAAAAAATTCTGAACTCTTGCCATTTAACACTAATTAAATTACAGAATGCTAATTCTAAGGATCATCCCAGGCAGAGGGGAGGAATTAGAGAGGACTTCAAAAGGTGAAACCTCGCTTTTTTTTTTTAACCTGGCATGAAACTTTGTACAAATGTAGGGTCGGTTTGTCTGTTTGTTTCTCTTTTAAACGAAGGCTTTGATTTTAATCTTACACCAGCATATGTGAAATCAGAATTAGGCCCATAGGCTTCAGTTCTTTAAATTAGCATCATCAGCAGTAGAAATACCCCAAATCTGTCTAAATACAGTGAACTCTGGGTAGTGGGCAGGAAAAGGATTCCCAGTCCACAGTATTTTGGGAACGTCATCTATATGCTGATTGTTGGCTTAAAGGTTCATCTTTGAGATGTCAACTAGCTAATTCCCCTTACGCTGAGGTAAGACCAAGTATACTTAGACTATTCCTGACAGATGTTTGTCTAACCTGTTCTTAAAAATCTCCAGTGACAGGGATTCCACAGCCTCCCTTGGTAACTTAGTCCAGTACTGAACTGTTCTTATAATTAGAAATTTTTTCCTAATTTCTAACCTAAGTCTCCCCGCTGCAGATTTATGCTGATTATTTTTTGTCCTACCTGCAAAGGACATGGAGAACAATTGATCACCATCCTCTTCATGACAGCCCTTAACATATTTGAAGACAGTTATCAGGTCCCCCCTCAGTCTTGTCTCAAGACTAAATATGCCCAGTTTTGTAACCTTTCCTCATAGATCAGGTTTTCTAAACCATTTATCATTCTGGTTGCTCTCCTCTGGACTCTTGCCAGTTTTTCCACATCTTCCTTAAAATGTGGTGCCCCAAACTGGACACAATACTCAAGGTGAGGCCTCACCAGTGCTGAGTGAAATGGAACAATCATCTCCCACGTCTTCTATGTGACACTCCTCTTAGTACACCCCAGAATGACATTTTGCCCTTTCTTTTTTTTCAACTGCATCATATTGTTGGCTCAAGTTCAATGTGTGATACCTAATCTATTATATCCCCTGATCTGTTTCAGCGGTACTGCTGCCTAGCCACTTATTCCTCATTTTGTGTTTTGAGCATTTGATTTTTCCTTCCTAAGTGCAGTTCTTTACACTTACCTTTATTGAACTTCACCTTGTTGCATTCAGACCAATTCTCCAATTTGTCAAGGTCATTGGAATTCTAATTCTGTCCTCCAAAGTCCTTCACATCAGAATGTGGAGTACAATTGTTAAATGATCACTAAACACTTCTGTACCCTCTCCCAGCTGCTCTTCATGACGAAGGCTGTCTCTCACTTTGGACCCAAATGACCTCCTGTCCTACAATGACTGGCTCCTATCTTATTAAAATTACTGTCAATAATTCACACTGGGAAGGCAGAATTGTGAAACACAGGAGGTAGAAAATGTTGTTCATCAGAAAGAGATGAATACCAAATATATTTTAAGATTTTGCCACTCCACCTCCTCTCCCTGCATACACAAGTCTCATATTTGGGCCTTGCAGACTAAGGTGTACCAGGTGATACGTACCCTTTGCATAGATCAGTATGCCATAGAAAGACTGGTTTGCAAGCGATAAAGTGACTTAGAGCAGAGAAATGTCAGTGACTTCACTGGGACTGCTTGCGAGCAGGCTCTTGTGTGAGAAATTATTTTTTAGCATGCAAGGTAGACTTACATGTGCATATGGCCTCTTGTGCAAATAATGCAAGGGATTTTATGTTTTGCGTTACATGGTGTGAATAAAACCATGTTAATTAAAAAAAACTTTAAGAATAGACTATGGTCCAGACCCACAGATGGACTAGATCAGCATAGTTCCATTTGCATTCAACACAGGTGCACCAGTTTACACCAGCTGAGGATCTGGTCCTCTACCTCATTGTCTCCCTTTCAAGGTCAACAACAACCAGATGCTTGGTGAACTCATATGTTAATTAGTCACAATGGCTTGTGATTCAAGCTGGTATTTATGAATGGTACGAAGCATAGTATCCGATGGACATAAACCTTGTCTACACTAGAAAAATTACCAGTTGTTGACATTGGGTGTTGGCAGTATTGCATCTGCACTGGAGATGAATGAGATTTAGCTGCACCCGTAGGAAAGGACAAAGTGTGTTGAGCACCACTTCAGAAACTGTGATTAAAACCAGGGATGCTGAACATGTTCGTTCTGAGCTATCCTGGCAGTGTTCAGCACAGGTACAGTGGCGACCAGGATAAAGAGAATGACCTGGGAGCAGAATGAGAAAGCAAATCTTCTGAATCAGAAGGGTAAAGTGGTAAACTGTTGGTGCAGTTGGAGAGCAATTTTATAGTCAATAAGCTAGCTAACAGGAAGCCAGTGAAGTGACTGCAGAGTGGGAGTGATTTGCTGAGATAGATTAGAGGGAGTAAGTACCCTAACAGCAGCTTTCTGAACCATCTGCAGATGCCATTACATCCTGCAAAGAAGTTAAGTGAGCAATAGATTACTAATGTTAACATGCTGAGGTGTAAAAATAAAACAGTGAGTTGGGGCTTTGCTGAACTTTTGAAGTTGATGCCAGTATCCCAGGGATATTAATATGTTGTGACAATTTAAACAAAAATAACTAGTAGAATGATATTGTACATTTGTGTGTGTGTACCAGTAATTGTTACTAACAACTGATTCTCTGTGTTCTAGCTATCAGTCTGTCTTAAATATCTTATCTAGCTACCTGTCTTTCTACCCTGTGCTCCTCACCACAGAGTCCATCACAGTAGAATCTGTCGCTAATTGTGTCAGAACAACTTTAGCCCTAGTACAGTAGTAGAAAGAATGCAACCGCTTCTCAGAGTTAATTCCAATACTGCACCTTAACTTGTGACCTTTGTGCCTGTATCTGGCTGTATCCAGGACACAGTGTGTACTATAATAACATCTACGGATATATGATTTCAGAAATGCCTACGCGCTTGAAATGAGTTTATGAACATGTGTTGGCCTGGTTGGATTTCTGTGTTTTAGTTTTTTCCCCATACTAGCTTGCTGAATCTCAGCTATGTCCTGGTGTTTGTCACATGAGCAGAATTCCTAGTGAACCTATACCTGTTTTGTGAGCAGTAGCTGTTATTGCTAAGAGCCAGCCACATGCTCTAGGCACTGCTCTGATGAGATGACAGCCTACAAAACATACACAGAAGTGCACTGAGAAAGCCAGAGGAAGGAGTAACTTGGTGGTTGTTACTCACTTCTTGTGGGCATTGTGAATAAATCTTTAGGAGGGACTTGTATGTGGAAAGAATTTGGCAAACTGGGTATGGGCAATTTTTAATTTGTATCTTCGCAAAAATATTTAGGAGGGGCAACCCTAAAGAAGAGTGTAAAAAAACTTGCGGGGGGGGTCATAACAGAGCCACATGACTGGACAGTATGATGATAGATCAGGCGTGGGCAAACTACAGTTCGGGGGCCGCATCCGGCCCTTCAGACATTTTAATCTGGCTCTTGAGCTCCCACTGGGGAGTGGGGTTCGGGGCTTGCCCCGCTCCGGCCAGGAGTGGGGTCAGGGGCTTGCCCCGCTCCGCACAGCTCCTAGAAGCAGTGGCATGTCCCCACCTCCAGCTCCTATGCATAGGGAAAGCCAAGGGGCTCTGTATGCTGCCCCAGCAGCTCCCATTAGCCATGAACTGTGGCCCATGGGAGCTGCAGGGGCAGCGCCTGAGGACAGGGCAGCGTGCAGAGATGCCTGGCTGTGCCTCCGCATAGAAGCTGGAGGGGGGACATGCCACTGCTTCTGGGAGCTGCACCCCTGACCACCTCCAACCTGCTGCCCCAGCCCTGATTCCCCTCCCTCCCTCCCTCCGAACCCCTCGGTCCCAGCCCAGAGCACCCTCCTGCATTGCCAACCCCTCGCCCCCAACCTGAGCCCTCACCCCCCCTGCACTCCAACCCCTAATTTCATGAGCATTCATGGCCCGCCATACAATTTCCATACCCAGATGTGGTCCTTGGGCCAAAAAGTTTGCTCACCCCTGTGATAGATGAACTTCTGTGTTGAGAAATGCAGAGTAATATGCATTGGACCAAATAATTTGAGCTAGTCATATCCACTCCTGGGTTTTAAATCGATTGTAAGCTCTCAGGAGAAAGACCTAGGCTATGTCTACACAGCCTGCAGACGCAAGCCTCCTAACCTGGATTGACAGGCTCGGGTTTGTGGGGCTTGCACTAGCACGCTAACAATAACTGGGTAGACAGAGCTTTAAACTTGTCTCAGGCTGCAGCTCAGGCTCTGAAGCCTAGGGCAGAGGCTCTAACCTGAGTTGCAACTTCAAAACACTGTCTACACAGCAATTTTTGGAGTGCTAATGTGAGTCTGTTGACCCAGGTTAGGAGAGATTAGGACTGCTACATTTAGGAAGGACACAAATAAGAAAAGACGTGATATATATAATAATGAATGCTTTGAGAAAACCCATCTGTTTTTCTTAGCTACCCTTTTTTATAACAGAAGAACAGGGGGACTGGACTAGATGATGTCTCGAGGTCCCTTCCAATTCTGTGAACTAAACTAGGCTAAACTAACAAGAGACCATCTGATGAAACTGGAAGCCAATATATTTAAAATTATGACAAGAAAATACTATTTTTTTGCACAACACATCATGACCCAGCGCAACCCATTGTCATATAGTGCTACTGAAGCCGAGAGCTAAGCACCTTCCTCTGAAGCATTGGTTCTAGTAATTGTAGCAGAGAAGATACCAGCTTTGAATGAGCCATCAAACTGATCCAATGTGGTGAGGCCTATGTTCCTAGTGCGACCAAAATCACTTGTGTTAGAACAAATGTCTCAAAATGGTCACCTGACGACTTCTTTGCGTATATACTATAACTCAATCAACAGAATTCATCCCTATTGTCACGCCACTAGTTTCAATGGAATTATAGGATCGCTGAATTTGGCTTCATATGCATTTAAAAATGGATAAATATATATTCAGGGACATTTGATAACCTCATTACATTCTACCAACTCTTCCTGAAAGAACTGTAAGGTTCTACCATCAAAGTATAATCATGTTTTATAAAATTAATAATTAAGCATACCTTTGGAATACATACCACAATATTCACTCAATTACTCTCTAGTTTTCAGGCCAGTTCTTGTTCGACTAACTTTAAATAGACTGCCACAATACATCCGAGTGGGCGGTAAACTACAGTCCTGCAGTTTCTAAAAGAATGTAAATATGGGTTGTGGGTTCTGCTATCTCTGATTGGTGACAGTCTCTGAGAGTGGGGTCCTGCTCATACTGAAGTCAGTGAAAATATTCAGTAGGAACTGAAATGGACTCATCATACAGGTTGGTGATTTGAGTGCACATCAAGTTTACTCATATGGACCTTTTACTATAATTTTCTTGTGTGTGTGTTTGCTTTAAAGGAGTTATATGAGCACATTGATGCATGCTCAGTCTTGCTGACGTGTAACAGAAGCTGAGGGATTTATATTCGTAAGCAGCTTAAAGAATACAGTATCTGACTTGGGCATGTCTTGACAGTAGGAGATGGCTGGACTGATACAAGTTACCCTTTTCATGCATGCCCGCTGCACATGTACACAGGTACAATAAGACTTTAGCATTTTCAGAAAGCTGTCATATGATACATTGGATTACAGACAAACAAGATGAAATTTCTTTGCTATTTAAGAGCTTGAAGGGCTTGACTCCCACTTACATTCCTATTCTGTGCAATCCTAGTTCCCAGAAAATCAAGGTGAAAGAGAAGAATTAAAATAGAGATGTAAATTCTCCTTAATTTACAAAGATTACTTTCTTTCAATCTGCAAACCCACACAGTAGAGTTATCCTCCTAGATTCTCCCCTACATTAAAGACGATTTGCACCATGCCACTGGAATAAAGCCAGTGTAACCAGGCATGGGAGAAATCACCACAGCAAAGGAGAATCCCCTAGTGATTCAGAGTTCCCTGCCACCAGGGCCGGTGCAACCACTAGGCGAACTAGGCAGTCGCCTAGGGCGCCAAGTGGTTGGGGGCGCCAAAAAATGGTGCCTTGGCTCGGCAGGGAGCAGCTGCCTTCTGGAGGCACCGGAGAGCCAGAGTTTGGCTTGCGGGAGGTGGTGAGCCCCAGCCATGGAGGAACCAGTGTGGCATGGGTGGGGAGGGGGGCAGCAGCCCTGCAAAGGTGGCGGCACCACTAGCGGGGAGCAGCCGTGCCCCCTGCCCAGGCTGTGGCCCAGCGCCCCCCCCCGGGGGGCTCCTGCAGGCTGCAGCAGATGCATGCGGGCAGCGGCCTCTGTGTGCCCCCCAGCTCCCCCCTAGCTGTGCTCAAGCTCTGCGGGTCCCAGGGCATGTGAGCGGCTGCCACCGGGGCACGGGGCCCTGGCTAAGCCTGCTCCGGGAGGGGCAGCGGCAGTGGTAGCTGACACTCCTGGAAGCCGCAGTGCCCGAGCACGGTGAGGGGGAAGCCGGGGGGTGCACAGGGGCCACCGCCCGCAGCCTGGGCAGGCGCGCCCCCCGGCGCCCCCCTCGCCGCACTTGGGCTCTGCGGCTCCCGGGCGTGTGAGCTGCTGCTGCCCCTCCCGCTGCCTCAGCACTCTGCGGGGAAGGGGCTACGTGCGGCAGCGTGTTTTGCCTCCATGTGGAGCCAGCGTCTGACCGGCCTGGGCATGGTAAGGGGAGTCCCGGGGGGCAGTCAGGGAGCAGGGGCAGGGTTGGATGCGTCAGGAGTTCTGGGGTGGGGGCTGTCAGGGGGCGGGGGTGTGGAGAGGGATCAGACCAGACAGGGAGCAGGGAGGGTTTAGATGGGTCGGGAGTTCTGGGGGTCCTGTCAAGGAGTGGGGAGTGGTTGGATGGGGCGTGGGAATCCTGGGGGTCTCTCTGGGGGCAGGGGTATGGATAAGGGTTGGGGCAATCAGGGGACAGGTAGGGGGTAGGGTCCTAGGGGGGCAGTTGGGGGGGGTCTCAGGAGGGGGCAGTCAGGGGACAAGGAACAGGGAGGCTTAGGTAGGTGGTGGGGTTCTGAGGGGCAGTTGAGGCAGGGGTCCCAGGAGGGGGTAGTCAGGGGACAAGGAGGGGGGTTGGGGGTTGTGAGGGGGGCAGTCAGGGGGTGGGAAGTTGGAGAGAGTGGATGGGGGCAGGGCGGGGCTCCCCCCCTCTTTTTTGATTGATGAAATATGGTAACCCTAGGTGAGGGGAGGAGCCGGGGGGTGCATGGGGGCCGGTGTCCACATGCATACGCTGCAGCCTGCAGGAGCCCCCGGGGTGGGGGTTTGCCGGGCCGCAGCCTGGGCAGGAGGGGCAGGGGGCATGGTTGCTCCCCGCTACTGGCGCCTCCGCCTTTGTAGGGCTGCTGCCCCCCTGCGCTGCGCTGGTTCCTCCATGGCTGGGGCTCGCCACCGCCACACGCCAACGCTCTGGCTCTCCGGTGCCTCCAGAAGGCGGCTCCTCCCTGCCGAGCTGCTGCAGCGGCCCAAGCCCAGCAAAGCCAGTGAGTGGACTCAGGGTGGGGGCTGCCGGGGTGGGGTGAGGAGGGCTCTCAGGGGGGCTGTGCACCGTCCAGGGGAGTTCAGGGGTGGGGAGGAGGGAACCTGGTCTGGGGAGCAGCCCCTGGGCACAGCTGGCCCCTGGGGTCTATAAAGGCTCATTGGGATTTGGCCCTCAATGAACCGATGTGCAAGGGGGGGCACAAGTTGGAAGTTTCACCTAGGGCGCAAAGTATCCTTGCACCGGCCCTGCCTGCCACCCCACCTTCCTGTGGCTAGCATATAAAGGAAAAGGAGGGACTGGCCAGAGGAAAAGGATCACAGCTGGGGCTTCTTTGTGCTTTGGTGATCTCCTGCCATCCCTTGGAGCTGTTGACAACTGGTGTAGCCTATAGAATGCACTAAGTTATGCCAGAGGACCAACACAGAGACAGCCCAGAATAGGAGATGCACAAAGCCCCTTGCTGTCGTTATGCACTCCTCAGCTGCAACCAAGAATAAGGGCCAAGGAGTCTGTTCTTAATCCTGTGCCTTGCGTTGAATGCTGGCACACAATAAAACAGAACAAGTCAAGTCATGCTGGTTCTTTCCCCTAATCAATACCTACAGCAGACAGAGCTGTGTCCAAAATGTTAAGAGTTATAACAATGTTTTTAGTCCCTAAATAGGTTTAATTCCATGGCTCCCATCTCCTGCCTAGAGGCACAGATACTTTCTGATGCACTTAAACTCCCTGGCTTGTTTGAAGAGAGAAAACCCCCGTCTCTGAAGTCAAACATCTTTTGTGCAAACATGCTCTGTAACCTACTTAATATCTGTTTCTTCCTCCTCAGAAACCAGAGACACAATTGAAGACTAAAAAAGGATTTCTCAAGAGTGTGATTTCTAAGACTAACACTAAGGCTGCCTATTAGCTCTGGTTGCATTTGGTGTGGATTCTGAGGTAACTGAGGGCCCTGGGACTGCTTATTTCTGTGAGTGGGCAGGTAAGCACAATAAGATTAATGTCAGGTAGGATTAAAACCTTTGTAACTATTGCCTCACAGGAATGCCTTTGCCCACAAAGAGCAACAGTGTTCCTGGCAGACTTGTAGGTAGGCTAAGGTGCAGAGGGAACCCTCCAAAAACAGCATTACAATTAGTTTATTTTGCCAATATCTACACAATGTGCCAATCACAATCTCTCCAGGCAAACTGTCAAGAAAATTTAAACACCCAAAATAATACTCCCAATTATTACTCCCATTAGATGCCCACAGCTCCTGTGCTGTTGAGGAGGAAGTGAGGAGGAAGAAAGGCCAGCAGTCACGGGAACTCCAGTTTCTAGGAAAAGGCAGGTGTTAGTAATGGGAGATTCGATTATAGAAATGTAGATAGGGGGGTGACGAAGGATAGGAGAGATGTCCTGGAAGCCAAATTTAGGCTGCTAGGAAGAGACTGAAATCCAGGACCTCTATGGTGGCATTTTTCAGAAATGCTCCCAGTTCCACAGGCCAGGGCAGGCAGGCAGGCAGCAACTTCTGGGATGGGAGGAGCCTAGGAAGTGGAACCAGACTGCTGGCACTAAACATTAAAAAGGTTGTAGAGCAGTTTTGACACAGACTTCTCTTAGGGAGAGTCTGATGATAGAGAATCTCAGTTATTAGTCAGAGCAGAGGACTGAAAAAGTAAATAAATAGGGCCGGAGATGATGATAGTCACATAAAAAAAAATGGCACATCAGAAAAAAAAAGGGGCTAAAAAAAACAGACAAGTTTTTAAAGTTAAAGTGCTACAATGCCAGAGAAGTAATAAATAAATAAGATGGGTGAACTTGTTGCCCTGTGATATAGGAGGATACTATAATAATAGGGGCAGAAACCTGGTGGGACTGAGAGCAATCAATGGGACACAATCTGGGGTGGGAAGGAGTGGCACTATATGTGAAGAAAGTGTAGATTCAAATGAAGTAAAAATCGTAGCGAATCCACATGTTCCATAGAGTCTTCTCTAGAAGAATTTCATGCTCTAAAAAAATATAACATTAGGGGGATCTTATTGACCCCCTGGACATGACAGTAATAGTGATGATGAAATGCTAAAGGCTAATTAGAGGCTAAATTAAGAACACAATATATATGGGGATTTCATTTCAATTATCCCCATATTGACAACATTTCACTTTCAGGAGGACTAAAAAATTTAAAAAAATTTCTCGACATAAATTTGCTTCATGGCATGCTGGAGCTGGGAACACCCACAAGGAGGAGAGGCTAGAGAGCTGAGTGGTGGGAGTGAGTCGAGAGGGTCAGAGGGAACTATAGCAGGACAGCTTGGAAATAGTGACCATAATACAATAGCATAATACATCAACATGGTGGAACCTGGAAACACACTGCCACAACTGCCCAACACTTTCAAAAAAGTGGAAGTCAAATCCTAGTGAGCAAATAGAAAAGGAGCAAACACTGCCACAACTTGCAAGAAGAGTAAAAAAAGAAAAAGAGGAGGTGATAAATCTGAGGAACTGTCACAGATTGAAGTGTCACTAGAGGAGGGTTTTGGATTTAATTGATAAACTCAACATTAACAAGTCAGACCAGATGGCATCACCACCCAAGTTCTGAAAGAACTCAAATGTGAAGTGGAAAACTATTAACTAAAGTTTGTAACCTGTCGAAAATATAAACTCTTGAGCAATAGTCAACATGGTTTCTGTAAAGGAAAAATCGTCTTACTAATAGAACTCAGACCAATCCTATTCAATTTATTCATAAATGATCTGGAGAAAGGGTAAATGTGAGGTGGCCCAGTTTTTGCATTATATGATTCTCAAGATAGTTAAGATAAGAGTGCCAAAGCAGAGAAAGAAGAAAAGATCTCACAAAAACAAAACTATTGGCAAAAATGGCAAAATGAATGATGAATGGATAAAAATGTGGATGTATGTAAAAAAAAAAAATAACTATAAATACAACATGACACATGATGCTATGGCTAATTACAAATTAGCAAGAAAAAGAAAAGATCTCAAGATCTTCTCGTCTCATGTTCTCTAGAGATGTAGTGCATGAGAAAAAAGCAAACAGCAAATCAAAAGCAAACAAAAGGGGGATAGAAAAGAAGAGAAAGAGATATGAGATGATATAATATATATATATAAATCCATAATCATCTGTACTCTCCACATCTGTGTACACATGGTCTCCTCACCTCCAAAAAAATAAATAAAGGTTAGCAGAAAGGCAAAACTAAAAAAAATATTAGGGGTTAGAGAGGTCCCATATGAGAAAAGATTAAAGAAAGAGACTCTTCAGCTTGGAAAAGAAGAGAAAGGGGGGGGACATGATAGATGTATATAAAATCATGAGTGATCATGAGAAGGTGGATAGAGAAGGATTATTAAATATATTACTATTTCAAGAATACTAAATGAACTTAATAAATATATAATTTAATTAAAAAAAAAAAAAAAATAAAAGTTTCTCTTTCATGTGCACACAGCCAACTCAACACTCCTTACTGAGGGAGGTTGTGGGGCTAGGACTATAACAATGTAACAATGTTTAAAGGGAAAAATGGTGGGATAAATCCATAAATGGCAATAAGCCCAGAATGTATAAGGTAGAGTAGAATAGTGTCCTTTTGGAGAGAGATGAGATGGGAGATGGGAGAGAGAGATTGATCATTGCCTTTGATTTTCACTCCTCAGGGCACCTGGGCATTGGGCCACTGCGGGTAGACAGATACTGGATAGATGGACCTTTGGTCTGACCAGGTCAGGACCTCTCTTATGGGCGGTGTAGAGGCAGAGGCAAATAAAGATAATAAGGAGGAACTTTACATTTTCATAACAAGATACATACATGGTCTCTTGTTTATAGACTTGCTTACACAGCCTGCATTTGAAATAGAATAATTGCATAATTGACTGTGTCCCCCATGTAATTTAAACAAACAAACACAAAACCAATCCAACAGAATAACCAATAGCAACTGGGAGTAATGGGCTGATAAGGACAAAGGGAAATTTCGATTAAATATCAGGAATAGGTAGAGATGGTGCAAGGCTGGTAGACTGTCTATGGGAATGTGGGCTTTTCTGTTGAGTTAGTCTGGATTCAGTTGCCAAAACCAGGCATAAAATTCAGGATAAATACTTCTTGCTGACAGTTGGATCCTATTATTATTATTATGTAACCAGGGTATAAAGCAGATGGGAGGTATCATTTGAGCTAGTGGCACCTAGCCAAACACCAGGAGAGGGTTAGTTTGGACATGACCTCAGGGTATATGATCTGCTGAGGACAGGGTAGGGTTTTTGGCCTGTGCGGAGTTCTATTAGGCTGTGGAATAGTTTTCCAGGAAGAAGTGAGGGGGTGGGCTCAGCACTTGAGGCATTAAAAACTAGGTTAGATTAAACATGTGCAGCATGGGAACAATTCTGAGTTGGCCGACCAGTAGGTCTTTGCCTTCTCCAATTGCTCTGATTCTGATTGACCTAACTCTAGTATAACACTGAAATGGTTAATGTGATATCAAGGGAGCACTCAATATCCTATAACAGAACATGTATAGTATGTTGCAATTTAGGGATATTGCAAATATAAAAAGTGCAATTCACACAGATCAAATATCAGCATTTTTAGTCCAGACGTACATGTTTTCAGTTGGTTTGTACGGTTGTTTCTACACTAGGGTGCTTGAGAAAGACCTTCTGCTGGCTTGAATGTGAGCTGTATGCTGACATTGATCAGGTAGACCTTTCCACCTCATATCTAACTCTTACAAGTCAGAGAACATGAATAACGGGTAATATGCATATCCAACCAGCTTCAGTCAGGCTTTGACTAATGGATGTATCATTAGAACTGAATCACTTGACAGCAAACTTTAAGGCCTGATTTCTTGGGCACATTTGCTATTCCTGGGCAGCGGTGACTGATGGTTAGATGAAACTCTTGATCTTGGGAAATGATACCAGTGTCACATTTCAATTACCCCTCTTTGGAAAGAACATATGGCTATCTTATGAAGCAAACTCAGTGCCAACTAGTGGGGTGTGTCGCTATGAACAGATGGTGATGGGGTTAGGGACCAGTTGTTGAAATGAATGAACTGCAGACTAAATACAATTACTTGATATACCTAAGCTAGGAAGAATGGAAATTGCAGCCTGTAACATTTTCCTACTGGCATGCCATGTAAAAGGGCCACTTCTTCGAGCAGCTACCCCCGTGAGAGGGCAGTGAGGGAAAAGAGGATAAAGGAACTGTCAGCTGATCTTGGTGCCGTCTCTCGAGGGGTCCCAACTTTCTCCTAATTGGTCCCCTTCAATTCATCTACAGTTAGACCCGTCTAGAACCTGTTAACTTAAATTGAGCCGATTAGCTCTTAAACTCCAAGGCTTGTAGTCTCCTTTTGTCTCCCTGCCAGTTTCTCAGAGGCAGCTTCTTATAGAGCTCTGCTATCCTAGGCTTTGCTGCCTCTTTTTGCCATGTTGTTCTCCCTCCTCTATAGCTGGGCTTGTTTATTGATCACAGTTTATTGATCACAGGTGCCTCTCTCCACTGATGGGCAGTTCTAACAACTGTCTGGGGGTGTGGTCAGCCCAGTCCGCTCCCTTCTGTCTATGCTCAGTATGAGGTTTGCAAAGACCCTTACAGAAACATAAGAGCAAGTGATGGGAGAGAGTGAGTGAGCTGGAGTTGGCACTCATCCTTGCTATGTGGGCCAGCGCCGGCAAATTGCCACAATAGGTGAAACTATTTCAATAATTTATCATGTACGTGACAAAACAGATGAAATTTATTGCATTTCACAGCTCTAATCAACTTTTACGTAATTGATATATTTTCAGAAAGTCTTTTTCCAAAGCCAAAAGGCTGCAGCATTAGGCATATATAAGTTTATCTCTGGAAATGCTTGAACCCACAAGAACTATTTTTTGTTTTTTCCATTTCAAACTGGATCTTGTTGCTCAAGATGGGATGGCAGAGGTTGCTTAGCAGGATCATCAGTCCCTGGATGACAATCAGCCTGTGGAAGATGTGGTGGGGAAGGAGGCTGACATATGTTTCTTCTGTCAGACAGTTTTTCTTGACTCATTGTTTTTAATTTATACTTCAGCAGCTGAGGGACTGAAGTACTGCTTGTCTATTTTTCAAGGTCTTGGCTGCTCCTGAGGAAAGGAGTTTGACAGGTTCTTGTCAAGCAGTGATATTTCTGGATAATATTATACCATAGTGCTCCCCTTTCACATGGCTTAGTGCTTTATGGTATGAGCCATGGTGCATGGCTTGGACAGGGGAGTGTGTATGTGGTGGAGCAGATGTACTACACTTCCAGTCTTGCATGCTTATAAAGGAAGTTCAAGAAACCCCCAGCCCCCATGATATTTCCTATGGAGGCTTCCCCTCCTCACCTCAAACTCTGATACACCTCGTGCCACACCTTGTCATTCAGAGTCCCAGTACTTCAACTGTGAAGATGGGTCACAAGTGTGGGAGGGCTGTCTGGGACAGTGTGATGTGCACACCCTGCTGACTGACTCTGAGGACTCATTAAGTCTTGCTTGTGCTCACAGATGTTACTGACTGTATCATTGTGTCAAAGAGCTTAGGAGAACAGAATGTCTCACCTAAACAATCTGCTTAGAGGTAGCAGCAGACCTCCTGGCTGTCTTTCAGGCAAGGGTACAACCTGAGAGGACTTTGTTGGTTGGGCAGACTGCTCCTCAGGAAGGGCAGCTAGGGAAGGTATTCATACAAGGAAGGCTCGAGAACATTTTGGATCCTGAGGCAATCATGCCATGAGAAGACCTCACAAGGCAGTCAAAAGATTTTGTCAATATGTGCCCCCCCCCCCCGCCTCGCTTCACTATGGACTTTCTGTGACGGTCCAATAGTTGAAGTCTGACAGGAGGTTTGGAAGGGCACGGTATGAAAGTCTGGAGGTGGTGTCTGCCTCTCCTGTTCCCCAGAGCCATCATCAGGAAGTTGGCCTAAGTGATATTTGGGTTCAAAGTAAGATAAGTCCCCCAAAACAGGCACTTCTTCTGCCATGGCTGAGAGTTCCTTGATGTAGGTAGAGTTGATGGGAAGGGCTGGAGAGGGGTATAGCACTAAGCTGGCTATAAAGAAATTCAGATGTATGCCACAAGATATCCTCTGCTTTTGTGTGACATCTTCTTAAAAGTGCAAGTGAATGCCCAAGTGTAGAAAAGGAACGGGGCAATATTCTCGATGTATACATCGTTTTTACTTTGCAGGTTTGATTCTGCCATCAGTGCTCTTTTCACTAATTCTTTACCTCCAAAATTATTTCTAACTTTCCAAGTCTCTGAGCAGCTTCAGACAAGAATCGTTATTTCTGTAAAAAGAAACTGTCTCAGAAATATTCCCTCCTTTCCATTTTAAAGGTGTATCCTCCTCAAATTAAAAACATCCAAGGCTTAGGACTGATAAATAACAGACCTGGGCCAGTGACAGGTTCCGGGTCTGAAATCTCATGAACCTGCCCAGGTTACAAACAGATGCTTTATGCCCCTACTAGTTTCAATAGACTGCATTTCTCCATCTGCATGTAATCAGAAGGGTGCACCTCTGTTTCCTGGATGTGCACTTTGCCACAGTAATCCATGCCAATGTCACTCTATGCTGGACTGTTGCAAGGAGGGCTACCTCTTACATTTATTCAGTAGCTACTGAGGAATGCACTGGATGGGTTGGTAAGTGGAGTATCCTGTCATGAACATTACACCACTACTTTATGATCTGCCTTGGCTGATGTCTTCCTTTTACATGGAATATAAACTAGTAGTTTTGAAATATGAAACTGTAAATGATTTTGGATCTGCCTGCCTGAGAAATGACCTCTCTCCCCATCCGATACTGCCTCAGTAACAATCAGTGATGTGAATGAGCTGGTTTATAAGGGGGCTGCTGGTAGGATCCCTCAGTTTTAGCTTTAGTTCCCTTCCATTGGTGTGAGATAACCCAACCCTGCATGCTCCCAAGCCCATCTTTTTGGAAAGGCATTTGACGGTAGCTCAAGTGTGTGGGATGGAGATGGATTTTTTGGAGACCTGAAGGATGGCCTCTTTATGTTTTTTGTGGAAGGGCTGTGTGTTCTGTAGTACCTGCTATGGAATTGTCTAATGTGTATTTTAATGGTTGTCCTGGGTAGTATTTTATTGTTTTGCCTAGATCCTGCTTATGTCTTAAATAAAATATTAATTTGGGTTCATGTGAATAACTCACACTGGGTCAAGCATAAATGAGTTACTCAGGTCGTCTACAACAAGTGATGATAAAACCTTTGTGGCACATGATTATTTATGCACTCTCATCTCCTGCATAGAATATATACATCATACCCAAGATAATTGTAACACTTTTGAAATGACCAGGATGTTCCTAGTAAGACAACCATTGCTAAGAGAGGGGATATTATTTAACTTGAACCTATTTTGCACAATGCAAAGGGTAAATAATGTTAGAAATGTAGGGAAGTTGAGAGGCTTTGGTAAAACAAGGAAGAGGGAGAGAGGGAGATGAAATAATTACTTGTACAATGTAAATCACACTCACAAGTAATTTCCTTGTTACCATGAGACTCCACTTACTCAGAAACAAAGCAGCTTGTGCAGACAGGTTCCAGCTTTATTAAAGAAGAACATTTTCATTGCATGCCTCATGGAGTACATGTAAAAAGCCCTCTTGCAACATGACACCATTTGTTGCCATGATCTATCTAATTATAGCAATGTTCTGCTTTCTGACCCCTTTTGTAAGGTAAGGAAGAATGATTCTCCTAAGAAACCTTATTTGCTACCAGATAAAAATGAGCGGGGCGCAACACGTCAGGAAAATGCTTATATGCCCACCTCCTACCTAACCCTGCAAGGTACTGGATGTTTGCTGTGAGGTGCTGAACTCCCTCAGAAACTGAAGTGAGGGGTTAGCAGCAATGCCTAGCACCTTTCAGGGTTGGGCTCCTATAGAGTAACTGTGATGTTCTATGTACTTCCCACTCCACAAAAGAATATGTTCATCCAAATTTACTTAATAAAAAGAACTATAAAGCAATCTCCTCTGTATTCCTCTGCATCTGATTTCCCTTAACTGCTCAGCTTCTGACTCTCTTCAGTGTACAGTTGTGCCTGCCTGGGGTCTGAGCTGGAGTTATTTTTCAGGTTCTCATGAGGCAGACTGACTATAGTGTTTTACTTTCTTTGATGCCTCTGGAAAACAATTCTGCCGTGTCACGTGTTCTGGTGTTTTTTCCTGCTTCATATTTTATTGTTTGGGACACCAGCATGAAAAGCAGGATATTTTCTAGCCTAAGAAATCATGTGCTCTTGCTGTATATTCCTTTCTTGAAATCATAATCCTCTGTGACACGATAATTTCTGCAGCAATTAGTTGTGATTATATAAGAAAAATTGTTTCAAAATCAACTTTTTTCCAAAAAATTCCATCTGGTGTCAGCAGGTCTTTAAAGGCCTCATTACTCTTAAGGTTATCAAAGTTTTATGATTGCTTTTTCCCTCCTGCTGCTTAATAAGTGCTTTGGAGCTTGGCTTTACCTTGTACTGACAATAATCCTGGAATTCCAAATGCTGTAATTATTTCCATTTCACAACTTTCACTGATAATACTTTAAATTTAGAATCTTGATACTCTCCTGCGTTACTTCTGCCATAGGCATATTTTATGAATTAGAGGAAGGGAAGCTGGATATATTTTAATTAACCCAAATTAGTTTATGAAGAGACAGTGACCTAGCACGTTACTACAGATAGGGAGTCTGGTCCCACCATCCCTTGGAAAAATTTCCATAGATTGAAGATACTCAACAAAACTCATGGGCCAAATTCTGTACTCAGAATATAAGCATTCTAATGTAAACCAGGAGTAATGTCTCTGAAATAGAAAAAATTGCACTGTAATGTGGATTTGACTAAATCATATCTTTTTTGTCCACAGGGAAATTCCCCCACTTTTATGCATTTTCCAACTGTTTTCCTATTTTTTCCTAGTGTGAGAAGTGGGTTCCCCCTACTTTTTTCAGAGGAGATAATAGAGAGGAAAAGAATAGAATGAGAGAGAAATCTTGAAAACCAAAAAATGGAAAACTGAAATTTTAATTTCCAAATGTTTTATAAGTGAAAACTTAGTGTTATTTGGAAACTAAATAAAATAAAAATTCTCATGGAAAACCCCAAATATTTTGGCTGAAAAGTTTCAAAAAAGGATTTTTTTTTCTTGTGAAATTTCCGGTGGGAGATATGTTTGGGTTTTCAGATCACCTCTAGTCAGAGATTGAGATGGAGTGGGGTTTGCATCTTTGCAGAATGGGCACAGGTCTTGACCCCTTACGCACATGACTGTCAGTGTCCCATAACATGTCAGGAAATTCCCTGGATCCCTGCCCCATGTGAACAGCTCCATATTCCTGCCTGCACAAACACGACACCCGCTCCCTGCCTCCCTCTGTGCAGATCAGACACTCACTGGAATTAACTGTCAGGAATCAGGGCCTGCAGCACAGCCAGTCTTTGGTGACCTAATGAACACAGCTGGCCTGTAGTAGGATGCCTAATTGCCTATGCTACCTATTTAGTTGGAAGAGTCAGCAGACTGGCTCTTAAGCGCAGGAGCAGCAGTTCACTGGCTGCTGAAAGCATTTGCCCATGGCTGTGATAGTGCCTGCTTCTTCCTAACCTTGTTCCAAGCCCAGCCCCTACCTTGCCTCCAAGTAACCCAGTTCTTGTTCCAAGCCCTGCTCTTTGACTTTGGCTCTGGTATTGGGCCTCTGATTCCAGCTCTGACTGTGGAATCTGGTTCCTGCCTGCTGGCTCCTGTTATAACTAACAGGCCTGACAGCTTCTCCGACCATTGGGCATGACCACCCACATCCTGGTCATGTGTCAGTAACTTTCAGAGTCAACATTAATTCCTCTGGACATTTTACTGTGGGTTGACAGGGAATCATGCTGTGCAGAGCAATTGATCTCTCTCTATCACACTCCTTGTGAAACCATGGAAGCCCAAATGCCTAGGACTTTGAGGCCACAGAGGGAAAGGGTGCCATTTAGCTTGAAGACCACTCACTCCCTCTGACAGATTTTTGGCCATTCTAGTGGGTTTTCTATTCCTTTCATCCACTCCATGCCTCAAAGTGGAGGTTGTGGTTTGGCAATAGGTATTTGTGCTGACAAGCTGTACTTACATGTTACACAGGCAGTATATAGACTATATATGGAGATGTATTTTTCTCCATGGATTTCTCAAAATGGAAATTGCATCCATAATTCATAAAGAAAACTCTAAACACCTATTTTGGCTCTTTATTAAGTTCTTGTCTTCAATTGCCCTCTGTGGAAATGTGCAGATTTTTATAAATGAGCATTCGAGCTTTGGGAAAATGTTACATAAAAAGGGCAGGATCTACACATCTCAGTGTTGCAGCATGCAAGTATGGGATTTGTTCCAGCTGTGCTTTGTACCTTTGAACTGATGCATGATACAGTGAATGCATCTGCTACAGAAAATGAGGATGAAATATACACGATAACATGCAAAGCAATATGAGAGTGACCTGTGGAACTTTTGTGTAGCAGCACTACTCCAAAGTGGTATTTCTGTTTTGCTGCACAGCCATAAACAGTTTTATAAATACCAAGAAATGGTGCATCTGCACAGGCAACTATATTTGTGAATACATACTCTAGTAACAACACAGAGCTACGTGAACATCTACCAATAACTGATCTATGGTATAACCATATAGTTAGAATGCCACTACTTTAAAAAAAAACTTCTAGACCCCCAGCCCAATGGCTTGTGGGAATTGCAACATCCTATTGCAGAACAATTCCAAGATGTCAGAAATCTTAACTTGTTTAAATTTAAAAATAAATAACAAGAGCTGTCTGTGTTGACATTGGGTGAAAGTGTCTAAATCTACTTAATAAAACTTTTGCTACAAGGGGCTGCCCCTAGTTTGGCATCAAACTCTATTGTTCAGTCCCATGGCAGTGCCTTCTTTTTTAGCCTGATGGCACTGTCTGTGCCATTGTTTTCAATGGAAATGCTATGGTCTGCAATTACCACACAACACATCAGTGCTCAGTGACTGCAGCTATAGTAACTTGCTACTGGACACTACCCAAGTGTAACAGAGCAAAACCGAATAGAAATGGTTTGTATGAACTGTATCTTTTTTCACTCCTATGTTATTTCATCAAGATTTGTTTGTGGGGGGGGGAGGGGGGGAAGGCGGGTCCTTCTTTTCCTTTTGGAGATTAAGGGGCAAATTCTCTGCTGGTGTGAATTTAGCCTAAAATGTTCCTTTCAAATGCAGTTTATCACATTTTTCCCCCACTTGCCAAGGCTCAGGGCAAAGCCACTTCCCTTCTGGCTGAAGAGGCACCACATTTGCAGTCTATCAATGGCAGCAGTCTATAATCTACTACAGCAAAGCATTGTTACTGGCCAATCAGGGGCGTACCTGTGGAGGGTCCTCCGTCCTGCGCCTTCGCACGTACCGCCGCCGCTGCTGAAACTGAGGCAGCCTGACTGCTGCCCTCACGGCGACTGGGAGGCTGCCCTCCGTGGCTTGCGCCCCAGGTGCGCTGGTGCCTGGAGCCACCTCTGTGAGCAATGCAAGATATCTTCTTCCTCACAGAAGGACTAGCATTCAAGTACTGGAGTGAATGGCACCCTGGAAATACAAGACAGGTAGAACTTCTTCCTGGGCAGAGACCAGGGTTAAGAGTCAATTATGGGCCCTTTCCTCTGAATGAAATGATGATTCGAAAGTTAAATGTAAGCAACTTTTGCTCACAGCCTAAGGGTCTGATCCATTGTGAGTCTTTCCATTGATTTCAATGGGCTTTGGATCGGGCCTTAGGTTTAAGGGTCTAAACAAATGTAGGGAATAAATTATTTTACTATAATTACTCACAAAATTGACAAGGCTACATCTGAAATGCACTGCATCAAAAATCAAACCTGTATGTGATGGGGTGTACAAACCCCACACTGGGAATAAAGGGGTTAAAGATTTGCTCTGGGCCCAGGTGGTCCCGCCCCACTGCACTTGCAAGCCTGCACTGGATTGAGGAGGAGCTTTAAAAAGGAATCAGAGCAGCTCAGTAGAGGTGAGGTGATTTACCTCTGAGCTCCTGAGGCCACCCCAGGAGCTCTCGTTGCTTGAGGCCTGGCTACAGTGACTTCGCCAAGCCTATGATGAAGGGACCAGTGACTCCCTGGAGGCTAGAGATTATAGTTCTATGCTTTACTCTGTGGGAGGACAGAGGACTGGTAGGAAATGATCTAGGGAAGCAGCTGAATAGCACCCCAGGGTGTAGGGTTTAGCTGTCTACAATTGGCCCTGGACTGGAGCCTGGTGGAGAGGGTAGGCCTAGGCTTCTCTATCAACCCTTAATGAGAGATGACTACAACTGCCTGTCCCTGATGTGAGGAACCAAGTAGTGGGGGACAGACCCTGAAGATAAAAGGGTCTGGGCTATGTGATTGCAACCTAAGGGGGGAGACCTGAGGCCTCTTGCTTAATCCCAAAGGCTCTCCCATTGCCGGACTCTCTCTGCATACCCTAGTCTTTAATATGTCACCTGGTCCTTGAGTTGCTGGAGGGACAGACCACTGTAGGGTGAGTGGTAGTGAAAAAGGGGGATGCCTGGGGTGAAGACAATCTGCCTTACACCCCTGCTGGACCACTAAGTGGTGCTGGTGGTGAGCGCCCCCCTTCACACTTTATTAAAAAATTATCTGCCCAGGAGGGAGAAACTGGAGATCTCTTGAACATGAGAATGACGAAATATGGTGGTTCAGAGTAACCATTGCTTTTTCTGTCATTTGCCATAAATATGAATGATACAAAAACCCTTTTCTGCACAAAGAGCCAACGAGCATAGCTTGGATTTAATAAGTGATTGCTTTGGCTAAAACGTCACCTATCCTAAGAGGTGTGTATGTGCATCCTTGGCAAGGTTTGCACATGAGGTAAATGCTTTTCACATAAAATGGCATCTCTCTACTCCCCTCATGCCTGTTTGATTTTGTAGCTGGGTTATGGTTAACCGTACAGACGTGCTATGAGCTAAAGGAACTGGAAACCGGGATTCCAGGAATGCTGCAGCTTGAGCTAGTGCTGTGTAGCTCAAAAACTATGTTTTTCTTCTGGCTTGTCTACAAATGTGTCTGATCAATGCTACTGGTCAATTTCTTTTAGTGGCTGAGCTGGTCCTTGAGAAAGTAGCTTCACTTCTATGAAGAGTATAGGAATTAAATGTGATTTAAGTAATAGATTGTCATCATCTACATGTTTTCCACAGCTTTCATTCAGGAAGATGAGCAATATTTCTCACAAATTTTACCTGGGGCTCTGTTGCAATTAGTACAGTTTAATCCTCTGGAGACCGTGGGAGAGTATCTAATCTATGTGAGACTCTAGGTATATGCTAACATATTCATTATTGCCTTTTGGCCAAGCAGACAGAAGTCAGGGCCTTGCAGGTCAGCTTCCTGCGGAGGAGAAATCAAGGACACGGAGTTTGGGTATTTTCCTAGTGTAACTTCTTTATTTTCATACATAGCCCCATTCTGGAAAAGTGCTGGTCACAAACAGTGCACAGGCAACTCCCCAGCCTACCTCTCAGGCAGCTCAGCCCAAACACCAATACACAGGCCCCAGGAAGCAACTCTCACCTCAGGAATTGACCATAGTTTAGGGAGTTTAAGGCAGAGAGAAAAGTCTCTTGCTGCTAGCCATGGCTCCCCCAGAGAAACTTCATCAGAAAACCAACAATACAACATATTTTCCAAGGCTTGCTTGCTTGATTGATAAGGAAAAAGAACTGAGCACCACCTGCTGATCCCTGCAATAAGAATAGGACCTACATTTTAAAAAATGACTTGTGAATTTGGGTACCTCGCCTTTTCACTGCCCAACCTGAGACACTTTAAGGGTGCTCAGTCTTTTGAACAACCATTCCTTGATGGGCATCCTTCAGGCACTGCAAACTGGCTGCCCAAAAATGGAGGATCCCAAAATCAGTAGCTGTTTTTTAAATGTATACAGGTATGTACATTATAGGCACACCCAGAAGATTTCTCCCAGTTTGAAAGTTCTGCAGCTTTAAAACGTTGCTGCTTTCCCTCTCAAACAGGTGAAATCTTTAAGCCTGCGAGGAATGCTTTGTTTCCCCACTGAATATCCCAATAATGACTTGTGTGTGTGATCTGGAAGAGGCCAGCACTCTGGGTTAAGTGAATGGTGTGCAATGAATAAGGGCTTTAAGAATGTAGCTAGATTGAGGAGATCTGAAGGCCCTAACCACCTTATTCATCCTAGTATACCTTGCACATGCCTGTATGAAATGTATCTTGGACATCTAATTAAAAGGAACTGAAATCTACTTACATATTTGTGCAAAGACAAACACATGTTCTAGTAATAGGAGGAAGAGAACTTGACTATTCAAGTGAAACAAATGCCTCTCCCTCCCTGCAGGGAATACCAGAGACTTTGTGGGGGCTAAAGAGGCTTAACTCTGCCCTTTAGAAGAAAAAGCTTCCTTTCAGGGCTAAATCATGCCTTTATTTGTGGGTGTGGCAAGCCCGTTGGCAATGGAAGTGATGCTGTGCTGCTGCACAGGGCAGGATATGGGAGAACATACTGTGCTTTGCAAGTGCTCCCTGCGTGGCAGGTTGGTGTGGGGCCTGACTGGGCCAGAAATGGGACTTCTCTTTTCTTTCATTAATGCTTGTGTATAGTGTGGAGGAAGGAGAGAGGACTGGAGCTTGGAGGCGTGTTGTGAGATTTGGAAGACCAGAGAACCAAAGTAAAGGAGACCCTGCCCTGGCAGGGCTGGGAGACTCCCTCCCCCCAATGTCTAAGGACCAAGGGTAACCCCACCTAAGGGGGGAGAGAATAAGAAACTCACAGGAGTTGAGAGGGGCTGGGACTCAGAGCGAGGAGCAAACCCAGACCCCTCCCCCACTTCCCTCCTCTTATCACCTTCCCGGGCCACTAGCGGGCCCTCGGTGCCGAAGAGCAGGGGCAAAGGGTGGCGTCTCAGCCCCCCAAGAAAAGCGCAGGACCCATCATACGAACATCAGCCATCTTGTCACAGGTGGCACATAGTGTTCCATTGCACCGTCATTGTCTGCAGTGTGGGAGAGAAAGGATGACCCGTGAGTGCTAATGCTCACCATTGACAGTAAAAGATGATGCAGATCTGCTTATCAATACACGCTTGTGAGGGAAACATGCACCAAAATGTTTTGTTTCATGCTAGTCCTCATGCAGTCAAAATATTTGAGGCCTAGATCAATGTTTTGATATTAGGCTTGCCTGCAGATTGGTATGCAGGTCGCTTATGCTCCAACTGTTTTCATGACTCAGGCGTAAAACATGTAGGCATCTCCACCTCATGGGGAAGCAGGCACATATTTTTTCACTTAGATCAGGCACGAGCTTCTTATTTATATTTTTGTAAACAAGCTTCTTATGCTTCAGATTAATATCCTGATTGAATTGCTGGTACAAACATTAAGATATTTAGCAGTGAGTTGCCTGCGTACAGCATGAAATCACACGATGAGCAGGAATACTGTCACCAGCGGTTTGTAATCTTGTATCTGTTCAGAGCCATAGCTCAGAGATTGGAATTCTGTGTTCTGTTCTCTAGGTAGTTCCCCAGAGTGTTGCTCAGGAATACAGCTGTTTCAGTTTCAGAGCCTAAAACTTTTCTTCCTAGCTAAGGAACATGATTGTGGCTGAGACTGTAGTTTCAGTGAGTCTACCCATGAGACCAGAGAGTCTCCCTCCTGAACTTTATTTGCTAACTGCCCTTACATGTAGATTGGAAGCAGCCCTGGACATGCAGAGACCTTCTGTCTCAAAGTTGACTGATGAGTTCAGTTTTAGGGACTCGAGCCTGCATGTCCTGGGTTCAGAGTGTTGCACACACAGTTAAAAATATAGTGAGCAGGGCGGGCAGTATTAAGTAACCTAATTTTGCATTTACAAGAGCTCTGCTGAAGGTTACCAAGCTTCTCCTGCTCTTATAGAGAGGATTATGTAGCTACGTGCCTCCTTTCTTGCTGTGGATCACACTTAATCTCATGTCTCCTCAGCTGCAGCTTGTCTAATCACATCCTGTGTTTTTGAGAATAAGGGACTGAAGATTAAGGACCAATTTAGCAAAGTTCTTAAGTATGTGCATAACTTTAGCATGTGCTTAAGTCTCTCCTTATTCAGCAACTCACTTAACCATATGCTTAACTTTAAGCATATGCTTAAGTGCTTTCCTGAAAGTCTTACTTCTGCTTAACTTTACCTACATCCACATGTAGCCTCCATTCATATGCACTAGATCAGAGCCACCTAGTGTTCTTTGCTGGTTACCATGCTTGGACTGGGAGGCTCCAGGCAGGAGTGATTTTTTTTTTAAAGGGACACATGTACAATAAACAAGATTAAAAACAATCCGTATTCCTGTATACATTGTGCCTCAGTCCATGCATTATAATGTGATTCATGCTAACACTAAGATATATGTATAGATTTGTTTATATTTTCAAAAGCTGTTGAATGAACAAAGCTTGTCCTGATAGTTTGCTTTTCAAAAGAGATGTGCAAATGTGCAAAACTTTGATATATGTTTGCTTTGTTTCCCCTCCACTAATGAAGCCTGGTGTACAGAAACAGAAATCAACCATCCTCTCTTTTGTAAGATTTATCTGCAAATCTGAGTGTTTGCTTACAGAAGAAACTAAACATGGATCTCACTGCTCAGCCAACTGTGTGTCCGTTAATGGGCCAATGATTTGTCTCAGAAGTTAACTGGAATCTGACAAAGACTTCCTATTGGAGCCTGAAGCTGGCAAGAGGCATAGGAACACAGGAAGTGCCATACTGGATCAGACTAGGGGAACAGCGAATCTACGATCTTGCGTCCCACAGTAGACAGTTCTGCCTCAGAGGAAACAGTAAGAAACCCCACCATAGGCAGTCCTGGGATAAGCTACCTACAGGGAAATTTTTCTCCTAACCCCTTTCAGTTAGAGGTCAGCTTCTGGCCTGAGGTATGGGAGTTTATATCCCTTCCTAAACTCTTATTTTTTTGTTTTTCATCTTTGCTATCATAACTCTGCCTATGGTTATCTATATAAAATGTCCAGTCCTTTCTTGAAGCCTACCAAGCACTTGAACTCAGTGATCTCGTGTGGCAATGAGTTTGTAACAGCGTGGCCTGCCCCTATAAGAGCCAGGGAACCTTGGGCCAGCCTGCTTTGTTCAATTAACCCTGCCTATGCTGTAATTAACTGCCTCCCACCCAGAAGGAGTGGGACTAACAGGGTGAGGTGTTACCATGACAAATATGTAGGTCTTATAAAATGAGCTGAGGGAAGCAAGGAACTCAGTGAGAGGAAGGTGCTCCAGGAAGTAAGGTAGATGTGTGAGGTAATGTCTACAGGAAGGTCCTTGGGAGTCCCCGGGGGAACTGCTAGGAAAAATGGCTTCTAGGGAGAGAGCTCTAGGAGGCTGTGCTCTTCCAAAAGAGCAAGGAAGTGTTCTGCAGGGCCTGCCTGTAGACATAAAGAACAGGGAACTCCAGTGCATGAGAGGGAAGGACTCCAGGGAAAGGAGGTTGGGAGTGGCTCTCTGAACAGAGCAGGAAAGCGCTGACAGCCTAGAAGGAGTGAGAGCTGAGTCTAGAAGATGGGCTGAAAAGTAGCACAAGTAGGTCAGGATGTTTAGCTGTTTGTTTGGACTTTGTTACCATAGAAGGCTTTAAAATTTATCATCTTACCAACCTTGTCCCAGGGTTGGCCGAGAGGACCCACCTCGAGGCAGGGAGTCCCTCCAGCACCACATTGGTTCAGAAGGGGGTGTGATTGGGGAGCCAGGCCCAGTGGCGGTTCCACAAGCTAACTGCACACTGCGTGATCCAGAATTTATTTATTTTGATCATCCTAAAACTTGCTGCCTTTCAGTTTAATTGAACATTTCCTTCACCCGTAGGCAACAGAGGCTTCCTGCCTAAAAGGCTGATATACAGTGTGTTTATACTAAGCTTCAGAGCTGTGAATAACAGTCAACTTTGTTTATGAGCTTGCTATCTTGTTCTGTTAGCTAGACAGCTTCGGGTGCTGAAATAAAAGTAACACTCTGAAAAATGTCTTTAAGAAAACTTATCTACCCTGGAACTCACATTTCAGAGACATAAATAATCTCTCATAACTGTTAAGCCTTTGTGATTTCATCTGCAGCATGGAAACCAGCCCAGTGGAAAAATCCTAGGGTGGACTCCTGTTTTAAACATATAAAATAGCCTGTAAACTAAGGGGTCATTATGTGCCAACTGGGATGGAAGTTGTGACTGGGAACTTACCCAGCAGGAATTGAAAAGAGACAACCAAACTCATTTAATGTAGACAGAAATAGTCCCTTTCCTAACCATAATGGACCTGACTCTCCTCATTTGCATAAGTATAAATTAGGAATAACTTCACTAAAGTAAATTAAGTTATTTTGACTTTATATTACTGCAAGAGAGAGGAGAATCAGGCCTCCTAGCATGTGAAGGGTTGTAACTTACAAAGTAACTGTAAGGCAAAGATTTATGGGTAAAAGTGCATAGCTTCCATGGAAAAGAAAATAAGAGAATTGATCAAGTGTAAAGTTCAGAAAGCTTTTTTTAAAACAGTATTTCAGCCCATAATCAATAGAACTCTGACATGCGTTGGCAAGAATAGCAATGGGCTGACAAAGAATCCGGATTAAATCAAACAGCATGAAATCAGGCTATCCATCAAAACTCAGCCTTTTCATTTCATGACCGAGCAATTGCATCACTATTCAAAGGGCTCATTCTTGTGTCATGTGTGTTGCCTTAGGCAAATCAGCTCTGGAAATCCACTTGGAAGAGGGAAAAAAAAATCAGAATTTTGTCAAGATTTATCCAAAATCAATATTTGTGAAGCCATAATGCCATAGGAGGAGTCCTGGCTGTTTCAGGACCCTTGGCCTGTCACAGGATGTCAGAGGTGTTTTCACACCTTTCAACAGGCAAATGACTTACAAAGGCAGCTAATGTATGAACAGCTTCTCCTCTCAATGGCCCAGACCACATCGCTGCACGTAGAAGGGTCGCGCCCTGCCTGTACTGAAAAGTGGTTCAGCCACTTCTGTAGCAGCACCCTCTCCTTCCTTAGACCACATTGAGGTCTCTCTCTGCGGCCCCACAGAGGGGGGAGCAGCAGTGGGGAAGCTTGGGTAGGTGAAGGTGGGCTGAGGAGCTGAGCCGGGGGAATGTTTACATTCCCCTAGTATCATTCCCCGAAGTTTACTTGCAGAAAGCAGCGCTCTATTTTCTGCAGAGTTCCTCCACTGTGGGGCAGCCTCCCCTTTAAGATGTTCCCAGCCAGCCTTTTCACAAGCTACCATACTATAATTTCAGGGTATAATGTTGGGGTTTTCTGGGAAGGGGAGCAGGAGGAGGCAACAGCATAAGAGATGGTCACTGTTTTTTTCTTTTTTGTTTGTTTTGGGGTTTTTTTTGGTTAAGTTTCCTAGCTCTGTATTGTAAGTGGCAATAATGAAAAACATCCGTCTTCTCTTGATGTGCAACTGTAAAGTTCCTTAGTGCTTGTGGGAGTCCCACAGACACATCAAGGACCGAGAGCGAGATCCCTAACATGACTTCACAACAAGAACAATGCCACTTTGTAACCAAGTCTCCTCCTTGCTCAGACCATGTAGGGCATGTGCAGTCTAATGTTTTCCTAATATACCCCCCCAGCAGTTGGATTTTCATTTTTGAGTCAGAACTTCATGTGCTCCAGGGAAGTGTGAAAGGGGTCAACTTTGCTGTAGTGCCAGTTAGATTTTAAAGCTGAAGTCTAGGGTTGCCAACTGGGTAAGTGTTAGCCAATATAGAATAGAATCTAAATCAGCAGTTCTCAACCTTTTTCTTTCCCTCTATTGAGTTCATGGGGCATTAGCCGACTAACTTTAATGCTGGGTTCTTTTCAGGTCAACTTTCAACTCAAACAGTATTTCTCAAATCAGGACTTGCTTATTCTTAACCAGCCAACAATTTATTAATTCGCCCAGAACCACATTAGTATACAATCAACTGTCTACAATCAGGTGTAGACACAACCAATGTTCTAGATTGTACTACACATGCAGTAGCCTTGCAAGCAACTATCACAGACTAGAGTTGAGGCTCATTGGTTATACCTCGGAACAAGGCAAATTACCAATATAATTACTTAACTTATGATCATCAACTCTCAATTTCTTTAGTATCTAACACAACTATCACACTTCCGAGGATGCTTTTGTCTTTATGGCAATGGTTTTCAAGTTGTGGTGCATGGACCCCTGGGGGTCTGCACTCTGTGTCTAAGATTTCCAAAGGGGTCCGCACCTCCATTTGAAATTTTTTTAGGGCTTTGCAAATGAAAGGTTAAAACCACTGCTTTAAGGCACTTTTAAGAGTGTGGTTACTAATTGTCTGAATGGGTTGGTCCAAAAGGGACAAGTTTAGAATACCAAAAGCAATTGTTTAAAGTTTTTGTTTTCTGTCTCTCTCAGGCCAATTTACTTGGATTTAGGAAGAAGTTAAAATCTAAAATATGGTTACTTGAGGACTCACTAGAGAGTGCAAACTTAGTAAGATAACCTACAGTTATTTGTACTTCCCCTTCTATTCTTTAATATAATCTTTGAAATGAAATCTCACCATTCTAATCCCCTTAACCCTGATATGGGGAAGAGTCCTTTCCACATGACTGGTTTGGGCGTTGGTCAGTCAGGTGTAGCAGAGATCCATTAAGCTAAACTAGCAATGACTGATGAGCAATAGTCCAAACACTAGCAGTGGTGGTCAGACAGCCAGATGTCAGAAAATCCATAGGAAAGAGAACGATGCATATGTTCCTTAATTGAGCAACAGAAGAGAGGATTTTATTCAAGGAAAAAAGGAGTCAAATAAGCCAAATGAATTAAGCAGGCACTTACAAAGCCCTGAAGTGAAATTTACATAAACTTTTTACTTGACACAAACAATATCCTGTTGGCTCTGAGAGAGGCCAAACTCTCTCTCCTTAATCTGAGCTCAAAATGTCAGGCAAAGGGATCTATAAAGTGAGCATGATGCAGTGCAGATACACATTTATAAGATCAGAGTCCGTAGATAGAGTGGCCTTATCTCTTGTTTTTACTTTCACTGTCTGTAGTGAGACTCTTGACCTACAGCATGTACCAAGTCTGCTGTCTTATATTGGTGTTCCTCTTATTTTTCTGTTGTATAATTTAAATCATTTTTGTATTATATCACACTCCAGCACAATATTTATAAATGGAGAATGACTTGGCATAATACTTACTGCAGCCTGTCTGCCATCAGAGAAGCATTCTTTACATCCTCCTTGTCTCAAGAGCTGGGAAATCTGAGCTGCAACTTCTTTGAAAAAGGCTGGGCACTGCTTAGCAGCAGAATTGCTGAGTGTCAAGGGAACTTCAGCTGCTCTGAAGGGAATTAATGTGAATGCTGGTACAGAGAAGAGAGAAATGCATCTCAGCCTTGGACCTTGGTGTCAGTTGGTTTCCTTGATTGTAAACATCACCTGTTGTTGATGTGCAAATGCAGCAGCACCTTGACAGCCCTACTGCAGTACTGCTGATATAAAGGAAGAGCTGTAGCGCTCAATATCACATTAGGGCCCGATTCATCCCTGGCATAGTGCTATAAGCTTATGTAGAGTTACATCAAGAATGAATTTAGCCCATTGGACCAAGTCCTCCTTTGTGAATAGCATGGGTCCATCAATACCTCAGCTGTTTTAAAACTTGACTGAAAGGGATTGTGTGACTGAGAGCCAGGTGATACCCAGGAAGGAGCCTTGTATAGTTGTCAGGGTTCCCTCCCCACTCTGAACTCTGGGTACAGATGTGAGGACCCGCATCAAAGACCCCCTAAGCTTATATTCCACCAGCTTAGGTTAAAAACTTCCCCAAGGCACAAATTCCTTTCCTTGTCCTTGGACGGTATTGCTGCCACCACCAAGTGATTTAAACAAACATTCAGGGAGGGGGCTACTTGGAGTCCTATCTCCTCCAAAATATCCCCCCTTCACCCCCTTTCCGGGGGGAGCTTGAGAATAATATACCAACTGATAGGTTAACAAAGTGAGCACAGATCAAATCCCTGGGTTTTAGGACACTGAAAATCAATCAGGTTTTTAAAAGAAGAATTTTATTTAAAAAGAAGTAAAAGACTCATACCTGCAAAAATCAGGATGGAAGATAACTTTACAGGGTAAATAAAAAGATTTTAAACATAGAGGATTCCCCTCTAGGCTTAACTTCAAAGTTACAAAAACAAGACTAACCCTCCCTCTTAGCACAGGGAAAATTCACAAGCTAAACCAAAAGATAATCTAATGCATTTCCTTGCTATTACTTACAATTTCTGTAATTTTTAGATGTATCAGTTCAGGATCTTTTTAGAAACTGGGTTACCTGCTTGGTCTCTCTCTTTGTCCCGAGAGGGAACCAACAAAGAAAGCACAAACAAAACCTCTCCCCATTTGAAAGTATCTTCTTTCTCCATTGGTCCTCCTGGTCAGGTGCCAATTAGGTTAATTGAACTGATTAACCTCTTACAGGTAAGTGATCCTGTACCTCTGGCCAGGAGGGATTTATGTTACTGCATACATAAAGGTTGTTACCATTCCCTTTATGTTTATGATGATAGTGTTGTCAAGGAACTATTAGTGAGGACTGTTCTGAGGAGTGAAGGGTTGTGTTTGAGATACTATTAGGGCCTGGGACAGGTGGAGTGATGTGAGTCTGGGACCAAGTCTGTGCAACTGCTCATTTTTTATGGGTCCCAGACAATCTGACTCATCCAATACCCTACTGGATCATCTATAGGTCACAGGCTGGTGCGTCTAGAGAGGGTGGGAGGAAGTCTTTCACCGTGAGCCAAGGGGAAGGACTTGACCTGGGAAGAGTGGCTGCTCTTTACTCTGGCAGGACATTCTTTCTGGTGTGCCTGGGTGGCTGCTGTGACACTGTAAATCTATACTCATGCACTTAATTTGTGGAGTTACTCTGGAATTACATAATCATAGCTGAGACCAGAATTTGGATTGTAAAACGGGTGTCCTCTTTCATTCCAAAAGGACAACTTAGGTCTTGTGTACCTTTCCATCTATTTATCTCAGAAGCTCTTTCTCAAACATGAATATAGGGGTTGGAGGATCAATTCCTTAAACTAGAAAAAAAGAGAAGAGAACTGTACTCATGTAATGGAGTGTCCCCAACCTGATGCTATGCTCATGGCTACATTAGTCCCATGGATCCCAGTGGGAGGCTTTATGCTTAATCGCATGTCCTTTAAGCTTTAAGAACTGTGGGCCACTCCTCAGCTGATGTACATTTTTATTCCTCGATTGACTTACAGTGACTTACACCTGAGGAAGATAAGGTCCTTTGCTTTACACTGTGAGCCTCAGCACTGTAAGTCACAGAAAACATGGATTCTCTTTGAGTCTCTACATTCAGTTCTCACTGGATCTCTCTTGCCTTCTGGTTGTCTGGTTCATGCTGGTTTCCAGCCACTGATGAGAGGAAGTGCACACCCAGTAGAAATTATTGTTTTTACCCTCCTATGGTCTCAGTTAAGTCCATTAATGGCTATTAGCCAGGATGGGTAAGGAATAGTGTCCCTAGCCTCTGTCCGAGGGTGGAGCTGGATGGCAGGAGAGAGATCACTTGATCATTACCTGTTTGATTCACTCCCTCTGGGGCACTTGGCATTGGCCACTGTTGGCAGACAGAATACTGGGCTGGATGGACCTTTGGTCTGACCCAGTATGGCCGCTCTTATGTTCTTTTCCAAATAATTGTCTGTTATTTAAGAGGCAATGTGACATGTGATCTCTGGACTGGAAGTCCTGGAATCCACATCTCCTTCCCAGTTCTGCCACTGCTTACTTTGTGGGTTGGGGCAAGTCCCTTATCTTGTCTGTATCTAAGTTTGCTCTTCTGTAGAATGATTTCTGTAGAATGATTAGAATGAGGGCAATAATACTTTTCCTTCGACATGAGCTTTGAGACCTCTGGATGTGAAGTACTAAATACTATTATTCAAGTTTTCAAAGCAGCAATTCTGTTAAAACCTGATTATCAAGTAGTAATACCCAGATGTGGACTTGTGAATTTTTGCCACTGATAAAGTGATCGATTAGCATAGAGATGAAGAGGAAACCTGTAGAAACTGCATGCTCCGTCTAAGCCTGTGTAGGGTCTAACATTCCACTTGCTCAGTATCTGGCTCTGCATTATAAGGCCTTGGAGCAGGTTTCCCAGCCTTAACTATGACACTGATCTTTTGGATCCTCCTGCAGATCTAAAATGGGCTTCCTTGTACTGAGCAGCAGACTTCCAACTCTCTGCAATGTTGTTTCCTGCTCTCCCGAAGAATTGGAAATAGATCTATGGCATGTGCTTTGTCTTAAAAGTAGAAAGACCCTATTTCATCTGTTAGTGGCTCACAAAGAGAGATGAGGATGAGTTATAAGGGATTGAGACAATTTTAAAAGAGGGAAAACTTCAGTACAAGAGTTTCTTATTCTCACAATCTCATCTCCGTGTGGTGTTTTTTTCTCCTTCCCTACTACTAGAGGGAAAGGACAGGGAGTGGGGTCCCTGGCAGGGCAAGACGCTTCCTGGTGAATAGTAATGGGTACAAAATCTTTGGCTTTCCTGGAAAATCCCCTGATGTTGTACCATAACATTTCTTGTCACTTCCCCCAGTACTTTTACCTTGGGCAGGAACCTAGTGTGTGATTTTCAAAGGAGCCCTGAAGTCCACTTTCCAGGCTGCTGTGACCAAAGCATTTCAATGAAACCCTACAGATACAGGAAACTATTCTCTCACTGCAGCAGCTGGCCTAAGAGCTGCCATGTCTTCATGGGCAGGAGTATCTTCCAGCTGTGGAGACAGAAGGACCCTGGGTTATCCTGTGAATTTCAAATGGATTGCAATGTGCCCTTTAAATTAAGCTGGTGGATACTCCTGCCTATGACCTGATAGACAGAATCTGGCTTGGTCATGATGTGCCGAGTGAATGATCACGTTCTTTGTGTGCCTAGTGGCATTGGTTTCACTCAGGCCTTCCCCAAAGGCATACTGGTTCAAACTTTCACAGTCACAAGCTGAAGTGTCAAATATTTTCTTTAGGGATTACTGCAGGAGAAATACTTCTAAACTCACCATCAGTTCTGGCCCTGGAGTGCTTCAGTTAATCCTGTTTTCCTCCTAGCACCCATGCTCTGCTTTTGGAAAGAATGGCATCTGTTTCGCAGGGTCCTTAGTGTTGTCTATATTTTAGAAACACAAAACCACAATCGGAATGGACTTTTGCCTTTTTCTAAACTCACTGTATGAGATTATGAAATCTCTGATGAAAGCTTTAGGATTTTATTGGAGCATGATGACAAAGGGACATTCATAGTAATATACTTGTTGAAAATAAATTCTGCATGTCAGCTAATCTGAAGAACAGATACATAGCTATGGAAACATTGTTCCTCTTCCATTCACCAGCTCAGCAACAAATTTCCTTTTTGGCCGATGGAAAAAGTGATGGCAGCTGTACCTGCCAGTACTTAATCAGGCAAACTAGGGGTTCTGTTCACCTCCAGGCTTCTGCTTTAGCACTGGGGGAAGAACTCTCTCCCAAAGAGGAAAGGGAGATGAATAGTGCAGAGGGAAAGATGAGTTGTGGTCAGAAATGACTGCAGAAGAAGGGAGGGGAGGAAAAGAGACAAGAAGAAAAGTGAGATGGGTGAGTGATTGGGTATATGCTCTGTCCTCTGCTTTTCCTGATATTCAGATAACCAATGTTGTGAGTCTGTTATTTGTGACTAATTGTGAATGGTGAACTTCAAAACACTGAGCCTTCTTCTGAATGCTATTAACATCTGTTTCAATTGGCATTTTGTTCATCCCACATACCTCTCAGCATATAAACTTTTGTTGGTTGGACTTCTTTGTCCTGGGCCACTCAAACAATATTGTCCTTCAGCATGAGTTTTGACAAGATTAGGTGGCCCAGCTTCACATCAGCATTGAATTATAGACTAAATCATTTGTTTTCAACCTCAGGTGTGAGAGTGCTGCACTCAGTGTGTGCCAGGATGGCAAATGCTCTGCAGTGAAGTACTCTGCTCTTTAGGAAAAGACTAACAATCCATTCTGACTGTGCAAGGACCCAGGAAACAAGCATGGTTCTTGACAAAGAGCAGAACCAGGGTGCTGAGTAGAGAATAGAGTTCACTGAAGCCCTTTGAATGGCATAAAATGAGGTAATTGGCATTCTTTACCCAGGACAGAGCCAGAGTGGATAAACTAGGGGTAATGCAGATCAGCAAAGAGGCTCTGTACACGGGCCTGCCTATGTGGGGAAGCTTTTAGAATGTTTGCTCACACTATACCTGGCTAAAGATACTGCTTTGGGCAGGGTCGAGAGCTAAGCAAGCAAGCATTTTGCTAGCTGTCTGGTACAGCTTTACCAATCTACTGTTGGGCTGGCCTCAATCTTCCTTTCTGTCCCACCTTTCCCTGAGCTCAAACTTCTAATCAGCTCGAACTGTGGGCTGGCTTAGTAAGGTGCATACTGAAAGTGTCCACTCTAGATACCACCAACCATGCTTTACATGTCACCTATGAAGATTCAAAGGTCTCCAGGAGGGAAAGAAAGCTGTATGAATCCCCTGACTGTACAGCCTAGCTCTGTGCTTCTGAGCACTAAACAGTCATCATAGTCCCCCTAAAGTTGCGTATGGGAAGTAGGAAGCAATGCAACAGGGAGTCAAAAAAAATCTTTAAAGTTTCTGCATTGTTCTTCAAATTTCTCCTTAAAACTCACCTCTCGCACTATGGTGCCAACAAAACACTCAAGAGTGCTTAGGTAGCCTGGACTGTGCTGTGATAGCTGCTTATTATCCCTATTATAAATCTCTCTTGTTACTTTGTGCTCCTTTTCTGTTTGTATCTGCTTATGTAATTTTTGCACTGCTTTTGGGGCTGGGACAGTCCTTTCTTGGTGTGGTGTGTGTACACAATACACAGCACAGTGGGCAACTTATTGGCCCTGCTGGGACAGTGCTACTAAAACACAAATGCTACATCCTCCACCCCAAATTTTTTGTAAAGAAAAGTAACCTGTTTTACTTTGGTCTAAGTGCAAGTAACAAAATGGCTCCACCCAGCACCAGAATAATAGTGACTAACTTCCTACATTGCAACGAGTCTTTCCCTGTGGATATCTTGTTATGATAGTGAGATCTCATTATAGGACACTTCATCATAAGGAAAGATTGTTAGTAGTAGTACTGGACTGTAGCTAGGTTATAATTTAGGTTCCAATATATTTAATATGGTGTGGAGAGGCAGGCAAATACTTAAAATCCATTGTACATGGACTTGAAGTTCAAACAGAACTCTTCCCTCTGTTTGTCCTCATTTTGTGTTCCACTTTCCACAGACATCAGAGCATGAATGTTGACAGCATCAAATTTCAGAGTCCCCTGTGTAAATATTGGCAGAAATAAAAAGTTAACTTTTCCTTAGTGAGTATTCACGTTAGAAGTACTTCCCCACTCATCCGTCCAGGAAACAAACCATAGGCTGTGGTTTACCAGCTCAATTCTAAAACCAGGTAACACAACTCTTATTACAAATATTCATTAGTGCAAACTTGCAGTGATCTTTAATGACCAATCTATAAATAAGAAAAAATTAAAAGGTTCTTGTAATGAATAAATCAAAGAAATCTATGGCTATCCCATGATCAGAAAAAGGAGCTAAAATAGTTGAATACATTATTTGTTGGAAATCATTCACTCAGTTCTAACAGGGACTTTTTTCTGTTGAAGTCTCCCAGGAAGAGAATGGTCTGTAAATGAGATCACAGCCACACACACAAAACACTTTGGCACTTTGTAAGACTATAGCAGCTAACATAATTGCCATGTATAAACTTAAATGATGACTATATTGCTGGGAGACAAGTATTCCAGCACTCCATCCCATGAAAGAGAGCTGCTGAGGGCATTACTGACTTGGCACACAGCAAATATACTCCTTGCAATACATTAATTGTGTAAGAGCATACATGTGAGTTACTCTGCCTGCTCTAGCCTTTTGAAGTGCCAGAGGACTCTAACCTGATTACTCTTTTCTGTAATCTCTCAGGGTTGGTTGGCAGGTGTTGGGTGTGGTGTTACCAACCCTTTTCACTTTAAAAGTAGGGTTGGTGCTAGTTACTAAGGGTATGTCTACACAGCTGACATTAAAGCACTGGGAGCCCAGCTACCAGTGCCATAGCACTGTCTACACTGCCACTTTACAGCACTGAAACTTGCACTGCTCAGGGGGGTGAAGTAAAGAATTTCTAACTAAGCCTGTGTGCGTGAATGGAATCTCTTATTGTAATCCTGGCTGAGCATTCGCCTTAAACCAGAGGCTGAGCCAGGAGGGAACAGAGGAATTGCCATACAGGGTCAGACCTCTCGTCCATCTAACACAGTATTTCCCCTGTGAAGGGCTGCCACAAGCATGTGGTTCTCAGGATTCTCAGCAAGCCCCTTACTACTCAGATTATTGTCGTTTTCCCTCTTTGCTCCCACTTCTGCACATAGCAAAGCAAAGCTACTAGGAGCCTGGGATTCACCCTTCCAGGGCACCTGCCTAGCAGAGCTAGAAATCTAGCGGTGTTTTAAAATCACCCGCGCCCAGGAGGACAGCACTAGCCCTGCTAGGTGAGGGTCAGGTCCACTGGATGAAGGCGGAGGAGGGGGGAGAGGGAGATGACGAGGCGCTGCCTGGCTCTGACTTGCAGTTTGTTAAATGCCCAAGGTTGGTGGTAGCTAAGTAGTTTCAGCCTGTGCCGAGGTGCGGAGGGAACCGCTGTGAGTTGAGCGGCAGCTGCTGTTCTCCAGAAGAGCCGCCGGGTGGCAGCAGGGGCAGCAGCTCGTCCGCTGCTGCCTGTGTGTTTCTCTGCCCATTCAGGCAGCAGGGAAAAGGGAGCGAGGAAGGGCGCCCGCGAGAGAGGCGCTTTCCCCGCAGCCAGGGAACCTGCCTCGGCTCCCGCAGGGGTTTCCAGCAGCCGCTGCCTGGCTGTGCACTGGGCTCCCCGCTGCTCTCCATGGACTGAGGCTGCTTGGGTACCAGGCTTTGCATCAGCAGCACAGAGGGGTCCTCACCGTGGGGGGACTGGACGTGAGCTCCCAGGGACACTGGCAAGGTAACCGCTCTGCTTGCTCCAGCAGGTCTCCAGCCCTGCCCCGCTCCCCACTCCAGCCGCGGGAATGGGAGAGGAGAGAGGCAGGTCACTTGGATCGGAGGGTGACCTGGTGCTTTTGATCCGAGAGGCTTTAGCCGGTGCGTACGGGGTGTCGTTTCCCTCTTGGTAACACGCTGAACGTGTCTCTCTGGTGGTGGTTTGAAGGGCTGCTGAGAGCCCCACGTGCTGAGGCTGGAGTTTGCCTCTGGGGGGGACACGTTGTATATTCACAGTTCCGAGGGGAAATTGACCAGTTATTGGGCCCCACAGGGCGTAAGTGACTATTCAGCACCCCTGTCTCCCAATCTGCATCCGCTCTTCAGGCCCCCTTGATGTCCCCCAAGGGATGGCACAGAGTCCTGGTCTGCCACCAGGCTAATGTGCTCCTGCCCTGTAGGTTAGTTAATCTCAGATCATGTGGTTTGTAGCTTTGAAGGCGTGTTCTGTCTTGACACATTTCTGATCTCATCTAGGGGGATTCCTGGCCCTTCTTTTATTGTTACTTGTTTCTTTTCCCATAAGGAACCATTTCAGAGCTGCTTTCCCCTTCACACTGACTAACCCCGGGTGGTTGTAATCATAGTGCATGTAAGGAAGAGGGAGCCTCTTCTTGTTTTGGAATTGGTCCCATCTAGATAACCCAAGAGCTCATTCCAGAGGGTTTTGTACAAGAGGTTAAGGGGGAAAAGTTAGTTATTTTTATGGAGGATGAAGAGCCAGTGACCATAATCTCTTCAGTTTGGTAATAGACAGTTGGGCCATATCCAGGGGTCCAGCTTGATGCAGTGTGCAAATTGGGGTGGGTGGGTGGGTGTCTTGCAGCCCCCTATTGTACTCCCCTGATGCTGTGCTGTGCTGTGCCAGGCTGATCCCTGGAAACTGTGCTAGAACAGCCTATGAGTTGCTCCAATTTACATGGAGCTGTAGTGGCTCCAGGGGGCTGAAAATTCAGTGCAGGATTGGGGTAGTATAGAAACATCTCAAAATGCCACTTTTCCTCTGGCCGCACTATAATTGACACGTATAAACTTAAATAATGACTATACTGCTGGGAGACAAGTATTTAGCAGCAAGGACGAGTGGTGTAAGTCACTACTCCAGCTCTACATCACCAGAGGAACCCCTTTACACTCCCTGGGTGATCTCCCCTGGGCTAGTAAACTCCCCTTAGAGCCAGATTATACCAGCAGCATGGAGCAAACTGGCTACACTGAACTGTAGAATCTGGCTCACTGTTACCATTGGGATTAGTATTTCACAAATGACATTGCCATAGTCCTTTTCTCCAGGCCACTTTTTTTTTTAAATAAAAAGCCCTTAAATGAACATGTCCTTTGCTAAAAATATAAGTTTTTCCTTTAGTCTAAAGAAGTTTCAGGTCTGACATGGCAGAATTAAATAGTCACTGTGGTGATAAGAACTCTCAACAGAAATAGTAGAAATCATCATTGTTTTCTATGTATCCCTCTATTGATAAGATTTTGTTCTTTGGATTGAAGAATAGTATCACTTAATTTTGCTAGTGTCTTAAGTGGGGGGAGGAATTAGCTCAGTGGTTTGAGCATTGGCCTGCTAAACCACAGGTTGTGAGTTCAATCCTTGAAGGGGCCACTTAGGAATTTGGGGCAAAAAATCTGTCTGGGGATTAGTCCTGCTTTGAGCAGGGGGTTGGACTAGATGACCTCCCAAGGTCCCTTCCAACCCTGATATTCTGTGATTCCATGATAGCACAGTTACACAATTCTGTGGATGAGAGAAGCCAGTGCTTATTATCTTCCAACATCCCACCAGTCTTGTATGCACAGTGCTCTTGTCCCTGTCTTGTGTTCAGTGACAAGAGAATGCATTGAAAGAGACCAGTGCTTAGCTGAGTTTATTGCTGACCATGGTACCATCAGTGCATTCTTACTCACCTAACTGGTCCATCAGTCCTATGGTACATGTTTCTGCCAACCTGGAGTTCTCCCTGGCACAAGGTCTGGTGATGGATATGATTGCAGGTCATTTAGATATCATCAAGGATTCAAAATGAAAGCTAAAAATGGTGACATTATCCAGACTTTTGTAATGCTCAACTCTTTTCTTTCTTTCTTTTTTTGGGGGGCAGGGGGATGGGGGCAGGCTTGTGAAAATTTCAAATATTCTGTTGTAACAATAAAGTTGAAATCCTGATTCTCTAAACTATGCTCTGAGAGTGAGTGTCTTCAGTGAAAAACCAGATATCCTTCAAGGAAAAAATGCCATAAAATAACAAGTATGAGGGGGCTAGAAAGACCAGACAAGCTGCTCTGACTTGAGGTATCTTATAGGTGCCTTAAACCTAAGTATGGTCAGAATACCCAGCACATTTACCTGAGAACCTAATGCCTTAATCTGGCCCCTGATTCTTGCTAGTTAGGTTTTAGGAACAGATCAAATCCTGCTCTTATTTACACTGACTTAAATCTGGAGTAGTTCCATTGGAATCAAAATGCTGAATAGTGTTTGCACTAACTATGTATTCAGTTTTTTTTCTCTTTTCCTACTTAATACAACACGTTTGCTCACAACAGTTGATTTAGTTGCAGAAAATTAATTAGGGTTACTGGTGTGCAGTGCTGAGTTTTATGATGGGAGTATAAAACATTTGCTTTAGAGAATATGGATAACTGTGTCTTTTTTTTTTTTAAAACCTGCTGTCAATTAAAAGCTACAATAAAAAAAGAGACTTGAACCCTTTGGAAGACTTGGAAGTGGCCCAAGAGAGTAACTCTGGAGATGTTGAAAATAACAGTTTATCTGCTGTCATCATTTTGGGCCCAATCCTCCACTCCGTTACACAGGTTTTGTGGTGTTGTAGGCCCTGTGATCCCAGTGGAGCTGTGTGAGTGTAAAACTGTGGCAATGGAGTGTGGGATTAGGCTCTGCATTTAAACAAAAATTCTGCCCAAAGTCCCCTGCATTAAGGGCCTGATGCAAAGTCCACTGAAGTCAAGACTACCCAGGGTTTTGGATCAGGCCCTCCGAGAACATTAAGTTTGGGTAGGTAACAATGGCCTCTGCACTATCGTCATAGGCTTTAATTATGTAAGGCCATCAATTTTGGCAAATAGAGAAAATGCTGTTCTCACAGGAAGATAATGGTCATGTTGGCTGAGACCAGTGTTCCATCTAATCAGTATCCTGCCTCTGACAGTATCTTTTCGGTCACCTTAGATGCATATGTAACATTTTGTAACTTTTCATTCTTTTATACTTCACTCCTGTCATCCTCGTAATGTTCTTAACAAGCTTGAAAACTTACCTGTGAGAGCGCAAGGCTTTTCATATGTGTCTGAACAATTTTCTTTTCCAACGACAGCACAGCCTGCCATAAATGCAAATGAGGCGATGAGTCACTTAACTATGAAGTTAATTTGGCTGTGAATTTAGTGGCTATATATACCAGCTGATTACTCTAGGCCAGTGGTTCCCAAACTTTAACAACCTGTGAACCCCTTTCACTAAAATGTCAAATCTCGTGAACCCCCTCCTAAAAATGAATATTTCTAGAGATTTTTCTCCTTTACCTGAGTATAAATTATAAAAGCAGTGATCTTGGAAATATAAAATTTGTTTTGATGACATGCTTATTACACACATTTATTAGTATTATTTATCATTACAGTATTTTTATTACATTGTGAAAACGGCAACACTCTTCCAAGATCTCACTTTCGTAGCTTGTATCACTTTGAATAAGTCTGTTCTAAGACAAGGCTGCTATGTTTCATCAAAGAGTATCAGATGTGAAACCAGCAAGAAGGTATTAACGAAGCCAACTTAAAGAGTTCCTCCTACATAAGCATTCAGGTCTTGAGCAGTCCAGGCAAACAATGCACATTACAACAAAGCTTAAACTTGTTCTTCATAATTTTTAAAAACTATGCTAGCTGCCTATTTAATTTAAAAAACAGCAAAAAATATCCAGCTCCCTTTCCATTTCTTATAAGGAGTCTTGAAGTTTAAATCTCCTCAGTGTGATAGATATCCTTGCTTTGATCTGCTTGGAAGTCCAGGGGCTCTGGGCTCCTGGCCCCATGGTACCCAGGGTCCGGGTCCCTAGGGACAGCTCTGTCCGCCATTAGGGAATTTTTCCCATGAACCCCCAGGCGTTCACGAACCCCAGTCTGGGAACCACTGCTTTAGGCTATATAGTTAGCCTGTGGGATGTTGTGTACAAGCGGTTGATTGTGTACTTCTCATCTGAATGACTTCCCTGGACTGTTTCTCTGGCATGTGAGCTAGCACATGATGCTAGAAAATGACACTTACTAGGGTGACCAGATAGCAAGTGTGTCGGATAGGGGTGGGGTGAATAGGCATCTATATAAGACAAAGTTTCAAGTATCGGGACTGTCCTTATAAAATCAGGGCATCTGCTGATCCTGCACGTATCTGTCATGAGGTTGTAGAAAAAAATTATGGTATTATGTTGTACTGAGAAATATTATATAATTAAGGCCCTTTAGCTGTATCCTCAACTGGTGTAAATCTGTGTGGCTCAGTTTACTCATTTACACGTGTGTGTGTGTGTGTGTGTGTGTGTGTGTGGTGTTTTTTAATACTGCCTAAGGCTCTGGCTTTGTATCCTACTGCGTACTGCTTTGTGCAACCTTTGCTTTGGCATTTCCTTTATTATTTTTTTTTTTTATTTTATTTTTTTGCACCCTTACCCTAGTAACCTAATCATTCCTTTAACCTAGTTGTCTAATAGAACTTCCCTGGTTTGCTTTTTCTAAAAAAAAAAAAAGAGAGGCGAGAAAAAACAAAGGTAAATAGGGACTTCAGTCTCCAGGACTCCAAAGCTCATCTGGCTTGCGATACCTGGCAAAAGGTGGAAATACTTGCCTACACAGCACTGCAATGCCCTGCCCCACCCTGCGTGCCAATCCAAGGCCCATTGTAGGGAATGGAAAGAACTACATTGATTGAGCCACACAGAACTCTTCTTCAGGGCTGCGAAAGGAACTGTATACTACACTTGGTAAACAGAGGCCCATTGGTGCCAAAGGGCAAATTGTTCACTGTTCTTTAGAAGCAACTCTTGTCTCAGGCCTGGTCTACACTACGCGTTTAAACCGATTTTAGGAGTGTTAAACCGATTTAAAGCTGCACCCGTCCACACTAAGAGGCCCATTATATCGATATAAAGGGCTCTTTTAACCGGTTTCTGTACTCCTCCCCAACAAGAGGAGTAGCGCTAATATCGGTATTACCATATCGGATTAGGGTTAGTGTGGCCGCAAATCGATGGCATTGGCCTCCGGGTGGTATCCCACAGTGCACCACTGTGACCACTCTGGACAGCAATCTGAACTCGGATGCAGTGGCCAGGTAGACAGGAAAAGACCCACGAACTTTTGAATATCATTTCCTGTTTGCCCAGCGTGGAGCTCTGATCAGCACCGGTGGCGATGCAGTCCCAAATCCAAAAAGAGCTCCAGCATGGACCGTACGGATGTGATCGCTGTATGGGCAGACAAATCTGTTCTATCAGAGCTCCGTTACAGAAGACGAAATTCCAAAGCATTTTAAAAAAATCTCCAGACAGAGGCCACAGCAGGGACTCAGCACGCTGCTGTGTGACACATGTAACGGAAAGCCAAATAATCAAATGGACGCTCATGGAGGGAGGGAGTGGGGACTGAGGACTCAAGCTATCCCACAGTTCCTGCAGTCTCCGAAAAGCATTTGCATTCTTGGCTGAGCTCCCAATGCCTGTAGGGTCAAACACATTGTCCGGGGTGGTTCAGGGCATAGCTCGTCAATTTACCCCCACCACCACCCCCAGAAGGAAAAGGGAAAAAAATCGTTTCTTGACTCTTTTAAATGTCACCCTATGTGTACTGAATGCTGCTGGTAGACGCGATGCTGCGGCAGTGAACTGTAGCATCCTCGCCCCCCCTCCTTGGTGGCTGATGGTACAATATGACTGATATCCATCGTCATCATCAGCCTTGTGGCAGATGGTGCAGTACAGAAGGACTGGTATACGTCCTCATCATCAGCCCATGAGTGCTACTACTTCCCAGTAGATGGTACTGGACGGCTGGTAACTGTCTTCATCATAGCAACAGGGGGCTGAGCTCCATCAGCCCCCACCCATCATGTGTAAAGAAAAGATTCTGTTCTGCCTGGACTATCATAGCAGCGGGATGCTGGGCTCCTCTCCCCCACACTGCTTAATGTCCTGTCTGGACTATCATAGCAGCTGGAAGCTGCCTTCCCCTCATTTTATCTCACTAACAAGTCACTGTTTCTTATTCCTGCATTCTTTATTACTTCATCACACAAATGGGAGGACACTGCAACGGTAGCCCAGGAAGGATGGGGGAGGAGGGAAGCAACAGGTGGGGTTGTTGCAGGGGCACCCCCTGTGAATGGCATGCAGCTCATCATTTCTGCGGGATCTGACACAGAGAGGCTGTGCTCTCTGGTTCTCTGATACACTGGTTCTCTAGTATACTTGCCCCATACTCTAGGCAGGACTGATTCTATTTTTAGATACCATAAAGGAGGGATTGACTCGGGGAGTCATTCCCATTTTTGTCTTTTGCGCCCCCGGCTAACCTCAGCCAGGGGCACCCATGATAGCAGCAGAGAGTACAGTACAGAAGGACTGGTAACCATCATCTCATTGTCAATTTACAATGGAAGCAGATGGTACAGAACGACTGATAACCATCTGTGCTATCATGCAAAAGCAAATGAATGCTGCTGTGTAGCACTGCTGAATCGCCTCTGTCAGCGGCATCTAGTACACATACGGTGACAGTGACAAAAGGCAAAACAGGCTCCATGGTTGCCATTCTATGGCGTCTGCCAGGGCAATCCAGGGAAAAAGGGCACGAAATGATTGTCTGCCGTTGCTTTCCCAGAGGAAGGAGTGACTGACGACATTTACCCAGAACCACCCGCGACAATGATTTTTGTCCCATCAGGCACTGGGATCTCAACCCAGAATTCCAAGGGGTAGGGGAGACTGCGGGAACTATGGGATAGCTACAGAATAGCTACCCACAGTGCAACGCTCCAGAAATCGATGCTAACCTCGGACCGTGGACGCACACCACCGAATTAATGTGCTTAGTGTGGCCGTGTGCATTCGATTTTATACAATCTGTTTTACTAAACCGGTTTATGTAAAATCGGAATAATCCCGTAGTGTAGACGTACCCTCAGACCTGACAAACTCACTACACCTGATATTTATCCATGGTATTTATCCATGAATGGTTGCATGTGAGGGCTCTACTGACAGCTTGTCTCTTGTCAACACGCACAATTGTTGTGAGATGTGTGTACCAGTAATATTTTACGAATAATTTAACTCTATTGAAAAATTATGCCCTTATGGTCTTGAAGTGAAAGTGATGTCATGAGCAAATCGTATGTGTCTGTGACAGCCCATTCAAGTGGGAGGGAGTTGTCACCCCTCCCCAACTAGCCAATTTCCCACTATCACAAAAACACAGAAAAGTCAATGGAAAACCATCAAAGATGTACTATAAACATCAAAACCACTTGGATGTAAAAAGGAGCATTATACTAGACGGAATCACTCTGTCTGTGAATAAGGACAAAAGACAAATTCAGTGTATCACAGGATAGAGAAAGACACTCTGCATCCATTCACTGAGGTGACATCTTGTTGAGTGGTATGTTTCATGAAAGATTGAGTCCTGGTTCCTGGGAGGCAAGCCAGCTCTCCAACAGACTGAACTCGGGGGGTGGGAGGGAAACCTACTTTATTACATAGGAAATAAGTGTAGGCCCTAGTTTACATTTTATGATTTTTGTTTTGTATTGTAACCATCTGTTTCTATTAGTCACTCTTGTTTCTAGTGGAACCTCTATTATTTCTTAAATAAACCTTCTTATGTTTTGTTATGAGTATGTGTAAGTGCTGTGTGTTCTACAGGGGCAGTGATTTAAGGTTAAACTGGAGTACATGGCTCCTTTGGGAGCAGAGGTTCTGGAATTTCTGAGTAGCAGCCAGTGTTGGGCTGGAGATCACAGGGGACTGATTCAAGGAGATTGGGGTGCACTTCTTGTTAACCTGCAAGGCAAAGACAGGATTGGCATAGCCTGGACGACCGTGGCTGAGTGGCTGGCAGTGTTAGGGAGCTGACACCCAGCTACCAAAGGCAAGACTCCCTTTCGCTAGAGACAAGGGGCAACAAGGTGACTTGCAGTCCTGGGTCTCCTGAGAACCATCACAGTTCCTCTTCCAATTTTGACTAACATTGGCAATCCATGTCAAACTTCAGGACCAGGCTTCAAAGAGAAACTGCTGAGCTCCAGTTCATCTGCAAATTTGACACCATCAGCTCAGGATTAAACAAAGACTGTGAATGGCTTGCCAACTACAGAACCAGTTTCTCCTCTCTTGGTTTTCACTCAACTGCTAGAACAGGGCCTCATCCTCCCTGATTGAACTAACCTCGTTATCTCTAGCTTGCTTCTTGCTTGCATATATAAACCTGCCCCTGGAAATTTCCACCACTTGCATCTGAAGAAGTGGGTATTCACCCACGAAAGCTCATGCTGCAAAACGTCTGTTAGTCTATAAGGTGCCACAGGATTCTTTGTTGCTTTTACAGATCCAGACTAACACGGCTACCCCTCTGATAATTGGCAATCCAGTGGTTAATGCACTTGCTATTGCACTCCCTCCGCCCAGCATTGGGCTCCAAAGCTGCCAGCAGAAAAACAAGACAATTTTGCTTTTGGGGCCTTGTGAATTTAAGGCTGGAAAGGCACCCACTTCTACATTGGCTTCTACAGTTGCAGAATTGTGGCATTCTTGGAGCGCTGGTCAGTATTAATAAGGTTGGCAGTGGTTGCCATTAAACCCTCAACACTTGCCAACCTCTACCACGTAGTGGCAGCTGGAGATACCAAGTAGTGGTAACTACTGGCAAGTGTTTGACTTCTTAATGGCAAGCGTTGTACTTGAAATGTTACAGTGCAGTGCAAACTGGGCGTGAATGATCATTGTAAATAGGCAATATTGGCTAGATGCTCGGATTGGCTGTCAGGAGCTGGGCTTTTACTCTTCAACACTGTCACTGACTTGTTCTAGTCATGTAGCCTCTTTCTCTGTTCCCCATATTGGATATTAATATTCCAAATATTAATAAATATTCCAGAAGGATATTAATATTTACGAACTAGTGCTTTAATGTATTCACATGAGAAGTATATTAGGCATCAAAATTATAATGCAAATTCTTTTAATGTATAAATAAATCACATGATACAGTGTGTGTCCTTTGGATTTTTTTTTTTTTTTTTTATTATTTTTTTTTGAAATTGCAGCTTTAGCACTTGCTTTTTGGCTATTTGACATGAGCCTGGCGGTTCTGTGCTGCTACCTTTTGGCATCCCATTCCTGTATTTATTTTGGATATTCTGTCAACAGGAAGATTCCATACCCCTTATGTGGAAAGACAAGTTTTAAAAAAATTACTTCTGTACATTCTTAGTGGCTCCCACAGATACTGAGAAAACAATCTATTTTCTGTAAGGGCCTGATCCAAAGCCCATTGAAGTCAATGGAAAAGCTCTCATTGACTTGAATGGCTTTTGGATCAAGCCGTAAATGCATGATGTAGGAAAAGAAACGGGAACAGTGAAAAGGAACAGTGCTTGGTTTGTGGCATTCTTTTTTGTGTGTTACAGATCTGTTTTTAACTTAAAAATCCCCAAGTTTTACAAAAGTCATTGTTCGGACTTTACCAATTTTTCACCCAAATTTGGACCACTCGTATTGAATTTTCTTAATACAATCAATATTTTCATATATTAGATGTATTTATGTTATTAAATTTAGTCTAAGTATTACTGCAAGGCTGTCTGTTAAAGTAAGGCAACATAGCGGAAGATACACGTGTGTGCATATGTTTACGTTCTGTTTGTGCACTCCATGAAAAAAACCACAGCATTAAATTGCTTTTACTTTCAATAGTTTACTTTCATTTTTCTTTGTTGCTTTTTTCTGTCTTCCTATCCCCCAATATTAACCCCTAAAACTGAAGTTATTTTTTTCACTGATTTTCTTAAAGAAAATTTAATTTTTTTTTGTTATAAATACTTATAAATTAATGGGAAACTTCTTAAACAAAATAGAAACTGAAAATGAAGGGTCTTCTACACAGTGTATCAGAACTCCAAACACAGTCCTCTACAGATTGTCAGCCTGTGGGTGTCTTTACCCAGGCATGGAAGGTAGTAATTACACCTGTGTCCTCTTTCTGTTAGCACACGGAGTACTTCTGTTTTGCTGGAAAAGTAACTGTCAGAGCTGAATTAAAAGCACACTTTGCGATTACTAATCGGGTGATACAAACTGGTGGAATGACTTGATAGAACAAAGAGATGTAGACAACAAGGTCATCTTCTCCAGCATTAGGGCTGGATTCTCCAGTGGCATAAATCTCTGGAGCGCCCACTAGTATTTACAGCATGAAAACAATAATAAAAAAAAAGCTCATATGATCAGAAAGTAAATGGACAAACTCCCCTCCTTGGAGATGATCCGTGTCTAAAGAGACTTGGGTTTGGAGTTCTCCTGACTCAGAGGTATTCAACCCTCTTGTTACCCCAGCACAAGGGACTATCTGTGCAATGGGAGAGGTGTTAACCCCTTGTTCGCCACAACTGGGTAGTGCTAGTTTTAAGGAGCAAACTGTTTGTTCTATTTACACTTATTTATAGAGAGAAATGTATGTGTGCTAGTGAGATGGAAAGCAAGTCTCTATGTGATTTGTTTGGAGAAATGGCCAAGTCTTAATCCTCTCGAAATAAAGGTTTCTAGTGAGATGACAGATGTCGCCATATAGGCACTTCTGAGGCCCTGCTCTGCTATTGCTTCACTACCAATTTATTACTGTGCAGTACTGCCAACACCATGCATAAAAAGTCATGTTAGTCCCCTCAAATCTTGAGATTTTAAATAATACATTTTGCTTTATAGTTTTTTGAGCCCTTAGGGTTGTCGTTGTTTATCAAACTCTTCTCTGAAGCTATGAGGGTTAGAAACTTTTGTAATGAAAGCTGGGATGGTGATGTCATCCAGGGCTCCAGGAGGTGGTTCTTCCAGAAAATCTCTAAATATTGTGATCCTTGTGATTAAACTCTTGAGAGCTGGCAATGCTGAGAGAAATTCGTCCCTGTGTTGAGAGCTTAACCAGGGAACAAGCTTTACAGTTATCCTCTGCGTAGAGGTGAATTTTGCCCTGCAATAAGAGTAGAAAGGAATTGCAAGCCTTCTGAGATTCCCCCCCCCCACTCTCCCTTTTTAATAAAGATGTTAATCGTGTAAAACTCCATATAACCCATGGGACTATGTAACTGGACAGTGTAATACTATTTTGTAAGGTGCTGGATTTTCTACTGCCCCTTTGTTTAGTTCACTTCCTGATTTTGTTCAGTTCTTCACATGATTCCTGGACTTCTAAAAACACTGCTGTTAATAAGACATGGCTGCTATTAAATCTGATGGTACATATTATAATACTGAATGGTTAAACTTCTGCACTGGCTGACCTCTCCCTTGCTGTGGAACCCACATTTGGGGATCACTTTAACAGCAGAGGACAAAGAACAAAGTTCAGCAGAGAAATCTGGGTGAATGGGACCTCGATGAAGAGAAAAGAGCTTTAGGGAAATACAAGTGTCATGGTAGCTCACCATCCTCCAATGTGCCACTGACCTAGATGGATGTATTCCTGGCTCCCACTGCCAGAGGTCTGGGAAGGGAAGGGGTCAATGTAGCTGTTTTAAAACGCTTTTCTTCGTGATGACTACTGGTTGATGAACACTCCCTTCAGTATGCCAGCTGACGTCACCCCCTCAGTCTGCTGCATCCATGCAGAAGCAGGGCTATGGTAGTGTTCTCTCTTACAGGAAAACTTCAGCTAGGTACCCTAATATTTACAATTCTTACTCAGGCAACACTTCCATTGACTGCATTTGGACTAGTGTGAGCTCAAGATCACTTATAAGCATAAGGATTTCAGTATGGGGTCTATAATAGCTAAATAGTTAACTAAGACTGTATTAAAAAATTTATGGCATAGTGTGAGGTTGGCAATTCTGTGGGGTCTTAATTTTTTCAAAAAAAAATCTAAAATTGTCTTAAAAATCCTTTAAAATCCATATGAGCACCTGTTCCAGTATCTTGCATGGTGATTGTCTCTCCCATCAATGCCTGATGTTCAACTCATGCTGAATTATTACCTGAGCAGTGCCCGAGAGAGGTTGGATACTCTCAGAGTAAGGTGCTATTTAGAATGAATAGGAGTATTGTAATCTAGCCCTTCGGGAATTGAAGTTTGCTAAGGACCAGATTCTACTCCCTTGTACTTGTGCTGAGTAATAGCTACCTTGTTGAGCAGTCCCATTAATTATCTTAGTGGCAGAATCTGCCTCTAAATATTTTATTTATTTATTTAAAAAAAAACCAGTGAGAATTTACTTTGAAGATAACTTTGAAACTTTCTGATTTCCAGTTCTTTCTCATGGCAACGCCCATTGCGTCAGTTCTATTTTTTTTTGAAGTTGCTAAGGTGGTGGTCATATACATCAATTGTATTTTTATTTAGGTATTGTTTTGTCTATAAGATATACAGTGTGATTTTTTTTCCCTTATCTTTAATCTGCCTATCTGGTTGGCTAAGAGAAACCAGGTGTTCAGTCCCACGCCAAGTAATTATAATAAAATGACATTCCATAAGCTGCCCAAAAGTCAGGATATCCTACAGGATGGACTCAATTATTGAATCTGGCAGCAGTGAAAACTGTATCTAATACTTCTCTAGTCCCGTGGAATAGTGCACTGGATAAATGAACGTGGAACAGCGGATAAACCTGCTTGCTGTGACCCCTTTGGGTCTGTACATGGAATTTAAACATTCAACTAGAGCACCAAGGGGATTATGACTTAAAAGAAAAAAAGGAAATTAACTATTAACTCTTAGGTCGCTAGTACTGTTCAGGTTTGGCAGCCAAAGAAATACTGTGCTTTTTTTTTTTTTTTTCTCCTAGACCTGGTAGCTGCGGGGGTTCAGGATGAATGTCAGTATTGATCTTGTAGTGATACCTGATCATTAAAATGCAATTTCCTTTACTCCTTAACGTTACTATTATTGCTTTTAACTGTTAATCCATGTTACTCAGCAAAAGTTAGATTTTTATTATTCTTTGCTAGCCTACAGGTTAGGGGTCCAATCCAGTGAGGCGCTGAGCACTCTTGTTGGGGTCAGGGGGTTGGGAGCACTAAGCACCATGCAGGGGAGATCTAGACTATTACAGGCTCAGGCCTTGATTTATTACAGTGGTGCTGACAACGCTGCTCTTGTTAATTATCTCTAACCATCATCATTACCGAGTTTATATCCTGTCTGCTCAGATCTGCTGTTGGCTGATGGGGGGCTTAGCACAGCAGGGCTCTGCATGGGAGCACAGTTTGAGTCTGTGTTTTAACATAATTTGAAAAAAATCCATTTGGCAGTTTTGAATGATTGGGGTATGGAAAAAAATCTTAGAAAGTTGTACGATGCTACTTCTGTACTCAGGGTCTGAGATTGGTTCAACTTCTTTTGAATATTTACCTGTGACTAATAGTTTAAAACAAAAACATGATTTCAAAAGACTCTTTTCAGAAACCAGGACTTAAAATAAATGTTCAGTAGTTTTTGTTTCTCCTAATGGAGATTTCACAAAGATGGGTTTTATTACTCAAGTTTACTGTGCATGTGCAGCACCTGTATTGATCCAGTAGATCTTTAACAGCTCCCAAAGAGCCATTACAATTAAGATGATTAGATGATTTAGTTGCTCCACAAACTAAGTTTCCTTAAGCACATTGGTTATGCTGGTTCTGGCAGTGTTTCACATTTCTGCTTTCACATGCCCCTTTCCCAAACTGCTATTGTATGGGTTGAAATGGAAGCTCCCGTGTCACTGGTATTATGACCCGCTTTCCTCTGACTTTTCTTAAATGAGTGTGCACAGTTATCAACAAACTCTATAAATGAGCTTCAGTAAGCGAGGTGGCAGGAAAAGTACCCCCGAAAATTTTCACCTTTTGTACTGGGTGCCTCAATGTGGTGGGAGTGGCAAATTTCGGATCTTAAAAAAATCTGACAGTCCTGCAACCTACAAGTTCTGTTTTAGACCCTGTTCCTGTCATCGAATAAACCTCTGTGTTACTGGCAAAAAAAAAAAAAAAGTTTGAGTCAAACACAAAAATCAACTTGGACCCCTCAATTCTCCTTTTAAGATGCAATAAATTCTGAAACTAAACCAGCATTTCTAAATTATCCACAGTGCAGTAGCCTCCACCACTACACATAATTTAGGGCCTTTTGCAGAACTCCATACTCGTGCAAAACTCCCAGGGATTTCAGTAGCTTTTCTTAAGTATTGTGTGAGGGGTTCTGAATAGGGCCCTGATTGTGTCAGGTGAAAAAGAGGTCAGTTGTTGGCAGATGTTGAACTAGTTTGTGCTCAAGGGCAAATTATTACAGAGCAGTGACCCTCACCTGCCATCAGTTGAAACTGCAGGCAAAATACCCATCTGTATACAACTGAAAAAAGGGGATTCACAATTTATTAAACGAGGAACTTCTTGAATTTGCAAGAAAGGGAACAGCAAAACTCAGCCCAATGCAAAGCCCTGGCTAAGGCAAGCATGAGACTTTCCACTGTGCTGGAAAAGAAAGATGAACATAAGAAAGGGCCATCTCTCCAGTTTGTAATTCCTCAAGAACAGTCTTGCATCCATTGTGCAATTTTTCTTTTCAGTGGCCCATGGTGTCTCAAGTTGGACACCCACCACGCTGAGGCATCCAGTA